>NC_058415.1:80049001-80229175 GCF_002201575.2 Neomonachus schauinslandi | reverse complement strand
TTTATTTATTTATTTATTTATTTATTTATTTATTTATTTATTTATTTGAGAGAGAGAGAGAGAGAAAAAGTGAGAGCACAAGCCCAAGCGGGGGAGAAGCAGAGGGAGGGAAAGAAACAGGCTCCCCGCTGAGCAGGGAGCCCTATGCGGGGCTGGATCCCAGGACGCTGAGATCATGACCTGAGCTAGAGGCAGACTCTTAACCGACTGAGCCACCCAGGTACCCCTCTCCTGTGCTTCTGTATCTTCTACTTCTCTTTTGCTTGTAGGGACACCCTATACCTTACATGTAATGAGGACACATTATAGGGATTTAGGGCTCACCCTAATCTAGGATGATCTCATTTCTTGATCCTTAATTACATCTGCAAAGATCCAGTTCCCAAAATAAGGTCATATTTACAGGTACCAAGAGCTATGGTTGCATGGGCATATCTTTTTGGGGCCCCTATTTGACCAGTTACAAAGGGTATCTAAATTGTTCCTGGATTTTCAGTCTTAGAAACAGCTATGCAAAGGAAAACATCATTTTGCATCTCTCTTTGTGCATATGCATATTTTTTTCCTGTAAGATAGATGTCATTGTTATAGACAGGATTGCTGAATCAAAGAATAGGCATATCTACAATTTGACATCTATTTAAAAATTGCCTTCTGAAAAGATGGTACTGATTTGCACTCCCACCAACTGTGTTAAAGCCTACTGTTCAACCCCTTTGCCAAGATGGGTTATTATCCATCTATAATTTTTGCCAATCTGATGAGTTGGAAGTGTTATTTTATTTAGCAAGTTGATTCCATGTAAAGTAACAGTTATTACATGTGCTTACATATGTTTGTTGGCCAGTGATAATTCTTCCTATGATTAACCTTTTATACCTTTGTCAATTTTTGCTTTGGCTTCTGTCTTTTGCTTATCATTTTATAGACATTGTTATACATCATAGAAACCAATCCTTGTCTATTACATGTAAGTTGCAAAAAAAAAATATATATATATATATAAACACACATACACACACACATAAAATATGATAAATATGCTGCAGATATTTTCCCCTAATCCATTGGTCTTGTAACCTTTGTTTGTGGCATCAGGAATATTTAATATTGAGGAGGTCAAAATTGCCTAGAGTTTCTGGGTTGGTGTTTTGATTAGAAAAGCTTTCCTCACTCCAAGGGTTACAGAAGTATTTCTCTCTCTATATATTTTTTTCTCTTTAAAACATTATTAATTGCCTATAATATAGCATACATAATTATATAAGTATTTCTAATAATAGATCTTATTATTGATATTTTAATTATGGTGGAAAAAATTAATTTTCTCACTATATATATTGTATACATTGAGGGCAGAATCATTCTTTTTGTTTTAATTTGAGTATAGTTAACACACAATGTTACATCAGTTTCCAGTGTACAACTTATTGATTTGACAAGTTTGTATATTCTGATTATGTTCATCACAAATGTAGCTACCATCTGTCCTGTTACATCGCTATTATAATATCATTGACTGTATTCCTTATGCTCTGCCTTTTATTCCTGTGACTTATTAATTCCATATCTGCAGGCCCATACCTGTCTCTCCCCTTCACCCATTTTCCCCAACTCCCTACCCTCATCCCTCTGGCAACCATCTGTTCTCTCCATTTATAGGTCTGATTCTGCTTTTTGTTTGTTTATTCTTTTTTTTTTTTTAAGATTCCATTTGAGTGGTATCATATGGAATTTTCTTTCTCAGCCTAACTTATTTTACTTAGCGTAAGACCTTCCATGTTGTTAATTCATGTCCTCTTTTCTTCTTGATCAGATTTGCCAGAGCTTACTCTGTTATATTGGTCTTTTATTTATTTTTTTTTAAAGATTTTATTTATTTATTTGACAGAGACACAGCGAAAGAGGGAACACAAGCAGGGGGAGTGGGAGAGGGAGAAGCAGGCTTCCTGCCGAGCAGGGAGCCCGATGCGGGGCTCGATCCCAGGACCCTGGGATCATGACCTGAGCCGAAGGCAGACACTTAACGACTAAGCCACCCAGGCGCCCCTATATTGGTCTTTTAAAAGAAACGACTTTTAGTTTTGTTGATTACATCTGTAATTGTTTTGTTTTATTGCTTTCTCCCTATATAGTCCATTAATCTCCTCCTTTAACTTTCTTTGTTTTATTGTTCTTTTTCTAACTTTTTAAAGTTAATTACATTTCTTTTCAATATAAATTATTAAGATGTCTCCTTGTATTTCTTACAGTTTTACTATATTTCAAAGCTATTTTCTTAAATACATAAAGGTTTATGACTTTCTTCTTTTTGTAAATGTTATCCACATAAAGTATTCCTTTTACCCCATTTAAATGTTTTGAATTCTATTTTATCAGAAGTTATTATTTAACTACTAGCTTATCTTTTGTCAGTATTTGACTGGTATATGGTTTCCATTCCTTTTTTTTCAACTTTTCTATCTCAGTGCTGGTGTATAGCTTTTAAATCCATCTCTAGATAAGTTTTTTTGGTTCTTTACCTGTTTTGAGAATGTCTAACTTTTAATGAGATATTTTAAACCCATTCAAGTTTATTGAGTTTATACTTACTCATGTTCTCTTATATTTTCTATTGAATATGCTTTCTTATTGTTTCTTTATATCCTTTCTTGCCTTTTGTTGATTTGCTTTGGTACATCTTCTTTACCCTTTTATTAAAGATTCACACTAGTTTTCATAATAAAAATAATACTGTATGGAAGAGTGTGAAGTACAAGGTAAAGGAGGGCACGTGTGGTGATGAGCACTGGGTGTTATACACAACTAATGAATCTTTGAACACTACATCAAAAACTAATTATGTACTATATCCTGGCTAATTGAACATAATAATAAAGAAATTATTTATTTTTTAGAAGATTTTTATTTATTAATTTGACAAAGAGAGACACAGGGAGAGAGGGAACACAAGCAGAGGGAGTGGGAGAGGGAGAAGCAGGCTTCCCCCTGAGCAGGGAGCTCAATGCGGGGCTCGATCCCAGGACCCTGGGATCATGACCTGAGCTGAAGGCAGATGCTTAATGACTGAGCCACCCAGGCACCCCCAAGAAATAATTTAAAAAAATAAAATGTGGACAAGACATTAATAAAAAAAAAAATTCCTGACCCCACTATCTACCTGCTTTCCAAGACATTGCCATTGTTTACAATTTTTTATATCCTTCCAGAAGTTTTCTCTGCCTATATAAACATTTATATCTACATCTGTATCTATATCTCTATATATTTTGTTTTATACCTATGGGATATTACTATTCTGTACTTTACTTCTTGCATATAATACATATTAGACACCATAAATCAAGGATTTTATTTTCCTATTTTGATATCACAAAAATTAAATGTTTGATCAAATTCCTTAAAATATTTAAAGGTTAACCATCATGCTTTAACATGTAACTCTATTGTATGTATGCTACGTTTACTCTGTGTTTTTATATTTTTAATGTAGGTGTGTTGAACATGAACACAATAGAAGTTGTAGGTTATGGAAATTATATTATGTTCCTAAAAGGTATTCTAAAATTTTATTTTTCTTTTCCTTAGGAATTTTTAAAAATATCCAGATATGATAAATAAGTGGTCTGTCACTCTTCCAAGTGTTTCTTTGATAATTAAAGATAGCACTGACATTTGATCAAGGTTAATTTTGTTGGTTGTTGGGCTGGTTTTTCCCTCAGTAGCAGGATTAACTGCAGCACTGATGATCTTTGTAGAAGAATGCCATTTCACTTACCTTGGATTTACACTGAGCATGTAGTTTGGGGTGATATCTGGGCTTTAGGCTTCTATATAATTATTTCAGTCTTTCTAAATAACTGCTTTGTAACAAACACACCAATGATGTATATCATCCATTTACATATGTATTTCCAAAGCTATTTATCTATATAACAAATAAAAGAAGGCAATATTTTCTTCATATAATAAACACACACTGCGAATAACTGATTATCCATAAGGTTTGAGAAATGGTCAGTTTTTGTTCCATTATCATGACTTGCCTGATGCCCAACAGCCTCCTTTATTCTCCCTGACTCCAGCCTTATCCACTTCTCTAATTCACTCTCCAAGCTCAGCTACTCATGTGATTATGTTAAAATCCAAATCTGATCATGCTGCTTCACCACCTAAAACCACTTCTCCATGACCTATCAGGCAAAATCTTTGTAGATTAAGACACTCTCATCCACTGCTCTTGCTAACAGCTCCAGCTCATCTCCCAGCAGCCCTTGCCACTACCCTTTATTGTGCCCCTTCGGCTCCAGCACTACCTGCTCTTTGCAGTTTTCTTACCTTTTCCTGGAAATGTTCTTTTTTTTTTAACTTTTTATTTAAATTCAATTTAGTCGACATATACTGTATTATTAGTTTCAGAGGTAGAATTTATTCTACCTCTGAATAGTGGTAGTGATTCATCAGTTGCATACAACACTTGGTGCTCACTACATCAAGTGCCTTCCTTAATGCTCATCACCCTTTCTTAACTCCCCACTCCTGACAAAAGGTATTTCACATTTGGCAACCCAACTCAAACACTGGGTTCTCCAAAAAGTGGTCTCCAAAGAATTAAATACTTACTTCTTTGCATTCTTACTGTAGTTTGTACATGCTTTTATTGAAGCACTTATTACTTTCTGTGATCATGTATTTGTTTACATATTTCTTTCCTCTTCTAGAATGAATTCTTTGAAGGCAGAGAATTTGTTATTTATCCCCATCTTTATTCTAGGACTGTGCCATGCACATGATAGACACTTAGGAAATAGACTGTTTGGACTAATGGTCTTTAGTATTCTGAAAATTCCTTTTGTTTGAACTGTTTTTGATTACATAGTAGAGTTCACTGAGCATAATTTAATTTTTGTTTGACAACTTATAACAGCCCTTTCAGTTTATGAAAGTAGAGCAATGAAAACAAACCATGGGAGTGTATATAAGGTTGAACCATGTCCTAGTCTGTTCAGGCTGCTAAAACCGAATACCACAGACTGGGTGGCTCATAAACAACAGACATTTATTTCCCACAGTTCTGGAGGCTGAGAAGTCCAAGATCAAGGCACTAGCAGATTTAGTGTTTGGTGAGAGCTCATTTTCTGGTTCACAGATAGCTCTTTTACTGTAATCCCCCATGGCAGAAGGGATGAGGGAATTCCCTGGGGCCTCTTTGGTAAGGACACTAATTCCATTCATGAGGGCTTCACCCTCATGACCTAAGCACCTCCAAAGATCTCACCTCTAAATGCCATCGCATTGGGGATTAGATTTCAATGTATGAATTGGGGGGGGGGGACACAAACATTCAATCTATAGCAAACCATATGGATATGCCTATATCCAAATATTCTTGACCTACACAAACAGCTATTTCATATTGTTCAACTTTATCAATGTTTAGCCAATTGTTCTGAGAATGTAGGAGTCCCTTGTTATCCTTTGCTCTTTTCTTAACCTTCTCCCCACCCAAGGCCACTGATTTAATTTTGTTTTCTTGCAATTTGCTTCAAGAGCCTATAGGGAAAACCATAAACACTTCTGATTAATAGATCATGTTAAATTGGTTCCAGGTTATTTAAGGCTCACCTGTGTGTGATAGCTATGAAATATTTTATTTTATTTTCCAGACATCAGCTGGAGTTGATGCTAACTGAGTAACTACCTGGGAAATTCAAGGTGTTGGCATTTCAAATAAAGGTAAACAGCTAGTATGATACACTGAATTAGGGAACAGTTTGTTCATTGTAATATGTTTATCATTTTATTGACAGTTTACCCAGAACTTTGGCAGTAGCGTATTTTAGACTCTAATTGTAACCTAGTATAAAAAAAGAAACATCTATATCTTTGAACATATTTTGTTCACTTAATGTTTTTATAAGCGATCATTTTGCGAGCAACAATTTCATGTTCCTACTTTCCTAAAGCCTTTCTGATTTGCTCGGAGGTTGAAGTGGGGGATAAAAACAGGATTCCTTACTGAGTTCTCCCTCAAATTATGGGTAACAGTGCAAATCAGTACCGTTTGTAAACTATTTTTAAGACTATTTTATTTTTTGCAGCTCAATATTTCATCCATTAAGTGGTTTCCATAATTAATTAATGACCTTTCGGCTATACTGAAAAATAAGAGGGAGACAGACTGCTAAAAAAAATCTATGCAACGTTGTAACCAGAGCACTAACAACAGCAATGAAAGAACAACAATCTGATGAAGCTGCAAAGAGAGTAAGTTCTAACAAAAACCATCATAGTACATATAATACTTTATCTTAAAAATAACAACTTTGGCAGAAAGTTGTGTGAGGGAGGGCTGTGGCAGCTGAGTTATGGAGACAGTGAAATGTGTAGACATCTGGGGAGGCTAATGCCACATGGAGCCAAGATGTAAGTAAGTGGGGTGAGTGGACATTATGTCATAGTACTCTGTTTCTCATTTGCTGGCTGCATTCAGCTGAGTAATGTACTTTGTGTTCAGCTCTTATTACATGGTGGCAAAAAATATTAAAGTGCTAGGGGAAAAAGAAGTGTATATGAATCAATGGGATGCATTGCTATCGTTCCCTTACTTCACAGTTATTATGAGCTAAGTAACATGCAGGCCTATAACTGTAGCAGAACAGAAGATAGCTAAAAAAAAAGTTGTGTGTATGTCCTTAATACTTTTACCCAGTGCCCTAAATGAAATTATTCCAGGGCTAATGGAAGTTATTGATGTTTTGTGGTGGTGGTGGTGGTGGTGGTGGTTGAAGTTCATGAATTGCTGGCGGTGATGTAAACACTGACTGGATAGTTGATGATGTTAAGAAATTATTGTTTTTGAGGGTGAGGTTTAAAAAAAGGAAGTTACTGTCTTTGGGAGATACATACTGAAATGTTTACAGATAAAATGAAGATGCTGGGATTCGCGTCAAAATATTCCAGGGAGTGCAGGAGAGATGGGCACAGAGGAAACAGACCTGGCCAGAAGCAGACCCTTCCCACTGTAGTAAGTTGATGGTGGACCTACAACTGGGACCTTGGCCTTTTGATTTCTAGGCCTGTGTTCTTTTCATTCTAGAAAAAACTGGTTCCATGTGTTTCAGATCAATAAAATTGGTCTTAAGTAAATTGTGCTAAGAGTTGCAGTCCATTAAAAATGAGTATGTAATCCAGGAATTAAAACCCCAAATCCCAGTCTGGAGTGCCCAGATAGCTAATACCATTTTATCTTTCAGAGTTCCGGTTAGAGTACTTTTCTTGAGGAACTTCCAATAGCCCCAAGCCCAAGCTCTGATAGAACTGTTACTTTCCTTTCTATTATCTACCTCAAGTCTATCGTTACACACTCATAAGCATGCTTATGTAGTTAATGTCTGTCTCTCCTACTAAAAATATCTAACATTTACTGAGGACTTACTCAAGGTCAGATTCTGTCCTAAGCTTTTTACAAGAATTAATGTGCCTAATTCTCACCACAGCCCTACTCAAGTATGTATTTTACTTGTTCTCCCTTTACAAATAGGGAAACTGAGGTACAGAGTGATTAAGTAATATGCACAACGTCCAACAGTGAGGAGCAGAGGCAGGACCCAAGCCCAGCAGTCTGATTCACGAGTCCACACACTGAAGCTTCCTGAGCAGCGACTGTCTCTGTTTGTGTCCTCAGTACTCATCTGCCAAGAGTGTGTGCACACTAAATAACTGTGAAATAAATGCACCGTGTGAATGCCAGCTCAGGAATGGCTCATAATTGGCTGTGCAGCCCTGAGCAAGTTACTTGACCTCTCTGAATTCAACATTTACCCTCACTACCATGCTTAGAGTTGTAAAACCCAAATGAGATCATGGAGGTGAAAACCACTTGGACAAACATGAATGCTTAAATAAATATACATGTAAGGGATGACACAGTAAGGATGCTTCATAAATTGTATTCTTCTAAGTACTTTAATTATATGAGAGAATCATGGATTTGGATTCAGTTTTGATCAAAAAGCATTTTAAGGAAGGTTAAGACAGTTAGAGGTCTTTTTTCACGCCATTATTTACCTCAGTGGGGCATATTATTTGGTAACCATTCTCACTGGCTTGAGATGGAGATATTCAGAAGTGACTCCTGAGGCATAAAAGCTACAGAAGAATTCCCAAACACCCTTTAACATTGTTATCAATATATAAATTTCCTTTTTGCTACAACTGGGATCATTTTATAATAGCAAGATCTCTTGACCAAAGTTGGCCTGATGCCCCTGGTTCTTGCTCTTTTCTTGACTATCTTCATGGTGGTCTGTTCAGTCCTGGCTACTGATGGCCGGAGAGAAGATCTCCTTAGTTGAACACATGGTGGCAGAAAAATTCACCTTTCCCCCTCTAAGATCAAGTTCTTAAAATGAAATATTTAAATGTATTTCCTTATGAATTCTGCTTTCTATTACAAGAGAATACTCTGTATTGCCAAAAACAATAATCTTTGGTATTTCTACTAGAATTCAACATCATGTTTCAGTATTCATGAATATGGAACGCAAAAGATGAAACACTTGTGTCAGAGACTGCTAACTAACCCAGAATTAGTTCTTTCTTTCCTCTTTATTATCAAAACCTGAATTGTAGCTGGCCACATTGCTGCTCAATTTCCCTTGAAGTTGGGTACAGACTATTCCCAAGTCTCCTGATGAAATGTATTTATGGGACTTTGAGGAAGGCTGCTCAAAGAAAGTTGATTAAATAGGGAGGGGTCTCTTTTCTGCCTTCTTTTGGTAGTCCTCAACTCAGAAACAATGGTTGGAGCTCCAGCAGCCATCTCGGACCATAAGGTAACACTAAAGATGAAAGCTGGATGATAGCATGGTGGAACAAAAAGATAATGGCCCTTGCCTCTCATGACATTTAAAAATGCCATCGCAGCCTTGGACTTCTTTTATGTGAGAAAGAAATAAACATTTATCTCATTTAGCCAACAGTGATTTTGGTTGTCTGCTATATGCAGCCAGAACATAAGTCTAGTTATTGTAAACTCATTTTGTTTGCCTGGCCCTATGTAGTTCCCCCATCATAATGTTCATCACAGTTTGGTTTAACTGTTTGTTTGGTGGTCTGTTTTCAACACTAGACCCCAAGCTCCTTGAGCATCCTGTCTAGTTCCCTGTTGCTGCCCCAGCCACTAGCTCAGTGTCTGGCACATTTTAGATGCCCAGTAAACATTTGTTGAATGAATGACTGCAGGCACACATAAATCTCAATTTTCTCTCCTCTTTTCCTCTTCTCTATCCTTTATATATTATCCCAACTGTCAAACTTCTCCATCTGATTGCCATCCTTCACGTCTCTCCATCGCCAATGACAACCCGGCCATCTCTCTATCACACCCCCTCCCCCACCATTCCCAGCTCTCTCCAGCACATCCTTCATTCCCAAGTCAGGGATGCCTGGGATGCACACCACCAATTTCATAAGGGTCAAGGACCTGAGTCTTAAAAGGGAGAGCTAGGATGCTAATATGGGCCTTCTCTCCAAGTTCACTTGAAGCTGGATCCCATGTGGCACCTGGGCCTGGGGTTCCAAGGACTCTGAAGGAATTCTGAGAGGCAATTCCAAACCTAAACCATGGTCTTAACAGTTCTCAAGGTGTCCCTTAGCCATGGCCTGGGCCAGGGCTTGGTGCAAGCCTCCCCCCCTTATGCGACAGAATTAGCGCTCCCCCTTTCCCAAATCCCTGTGGTCTCAGGCCCAGGTTCTGTCCCCAAGACCTGGCACAGTAGCTGCTCAGATGAGGAAACCTGCCCATGTAAGTGAAAGACTGCCAGGGATGTCCACATGGAGCTGCTTTGTTCGCTCCCCTGACAGAGGAGGAGAAAAGCCTTTAAGAGGCCCCACCCTCAGCGCAGCCAGATCGAATCCATCATCCCCCAAGATTTTATTTTCCTAAGAGAAAAATGCAGAACTTCCAGAAGTAATTCTGTGTGGTCTAGAGGCAGTATGTTATTAAGATGCTGGGTACATGCCGTATGGGATTTAGCATCTACTTCTCCTTCCTAATATATATGCCTTACTTCTAATCTTTGAATCTCTGCCTCCTCCCTAGTCCAGTAAACCTAATACCTAGTCTATTTCTTTCTTTCTTTTTTCTTTACAGCTTTAAAAAAATTATAGTAAGATATATGTAACATAATGTTTATTATTTTAACCATTCATAAGTATACAACTCAGTGGCATTAAATACATTCACAATGTCATGTAACCATCAACATCATTTATAGCCAAAACCTTTTCATCATTTGCAACAAAAACTCTGTACCCATTAAATGATGACTGCTCCTCCTGGTCTGTTTCTTGATCAGGGACCCTGCCTCCATCTTGGCCATCCCCTGGCCTCAGCCATATGGTTAGGTAGGTATTACCTATTTGCCAACAATCTTCCTTAATGTGATTTTCTGCCTGGCCTCTTGAGGAATACACCAGGATGACCTACTTGTTATTACATCCCTTTGCTGGACCACGATACTGGCCGTCTCTTTGATCTTGTCCCATTTTGAAAGTGCCCTATAGTTGCTGGTTGCCAAAATGAATGCTCTCTAAGCATCTATAGGCTAAGACACAGTCTGTCCCACCGTTGGGGACTGGCTTACTTATAGGTCATAACTCCTAATTCATGCCAGTCTGTGAGTCTGCTGAAAGTAACCGGGCTGTTGTATCCTTCTGACAACCATCTCCTTCCCAAGCACTTCAACCTCCTTGTCATTCGCCTCCCAGACTGCAATCCCTTTGCCACTTCTCATTTTCCTAGTCTTCAGTCCTTCTATAGCTTCAGTAACTTCTGGAAGTATCCTAGAGCCAAAGCCAGCAGTTTGATGTTGTCTATTATAGTCTCTTACAAGTTTCTCATCTCCTTGACATTCTTTGATCACTCTGCCAATGTCTTGCACTGAGTTATTTGAAGAGACTCCATGAGATGTGTTAAGAGACTTATCTTTGGAGTGAGATGTGAGTCCACTCCTGGCTTAGCTACTCCAGAGCTGGCTTCGGGGGCATGCAACTTGTGCAGTCACAGGGGGCCCAGCACTCAGAAGGGCCCCACTTGCTTTTGAAATTATTATTATTTTTTAAAGATTTTATTTATTCATTTGAGACACAGAGATACAGAGAGAGAGAGCATGAATAGGGAGAGAAGCAGAGGGAGAAGCAGGCTCCCCACTGAGCCAGGAGCCCGATGTGGGGCTCGATCCCAGGACCCTGGGATCATGACCCGAGCCGAAGGCAGACACTTAACCATCTGAGCCACCCAGGTGCCCCTGCTTTTGAAATTATTAATAACTTTATCTTTGAACTTGTGTCTGTACGTCTGACAGGGAAATGGAGCAGGCGTGTGAACAGAGGAGATAGGTATGATACATGTGCCCAGCATTCCTTGCTGCCCCATTCACACAGGGCATTCACAATACCCCACGAACACAGAATTCCAGTGGACCCACAGTGTGCAGAAGTTTAGTGAGACTCAAAGTGAGTACAAAATATGCCTGTCATGTCTATGACTGAGCAAGCAGGGGTGCTGATAGCCCCTGGAGGCCACATATTCCTTTGGGACCAGAACTTGGTTTGAATGCAGAAAAAAAGCAGTGGCATTCTAAGAAACACAAATGATGGGAACCTCATCATATTCTTTCTTGTTCATGTTAATAGCCAACAACTTACCCTAAATAGATGACACAGAAGGAAGGAGAAGGTCAGTGTAACCCATAGCTCCTTTTCCTTTCAGGCCTTCCCTATTCTTCAATAAGCAAAGGTAGAGAGTGTTGGTAGAATACACACATATAAAAAAATAAAATAACAGTTGAGTTTGTTTTGTGCTACATTTCCAATGTTGTGGTAAGAGCAAAGGATATATGCACGTATGAGCTATGAAAAACAAACCGTCTAATTTTGGTGATTCTACATATGAATTAGTGCATTTTAAACAGCCATTGCACAAAATAAATATGAATGGTAAAATTCATGCCATTAATTTAAACCTCTAATTTTCCTTGACTTAGAATGAAATTAAATAGCAAATAAAAAAATGCCATGGCAAGTTGAGGGAGAGACCACAGAAGAAAGGAAAAGGCTTTTTATGTTTTAATACCTTTAACAGCACTTTTTCTTACTTTTTGAACAAGCAGGTCTACATTTTCATCTTGCAGTGGGACCCTCACATTGTACAGGTGGTCTTGACTACCTCTTTCTATGTGATTCTGGGCTTCCTTCCTTCCTTTAAGCCCTTTCTGATCATCAGTTTCTTTGTCTGTAAAGTGGGAATGATGCCAAATCATGCCAACCTACATCAAGTGGTCTCTGCTGCTGGGCAATCATTTTATTCATTTCCTATTTTTTTCTATCTAACTTCCATGAATATCTATGGGGCATTCTGGTGAGGGGGAATTTATGGATAAATGGAGGAAAAGAAAATTATATAAAAGGGGGGGCAGACTAAGCCTTTAAGAGGGTTAGCAGCTATTTTTAGAGAAAAATCCATTGAAGGGGTCTGTGATACTTGGCTTTTCCCCCCAATTAATGGAGACTTTTGCATGTTTGCAGGCAGAAAGAAGGAATTGATAAAGCAGGAGAAATAAGAGGGTTAAAAAATAATCGTAGGAACTCCTTACATGTTTATATGATTTTCAATGCTCAGAGATTTCACATTTCAGCATTCTTATAAGAAGGCAAGGTAGGCATTTCTCTCTCCAAGAACTGAAGAAGCTAGTTCTCAGAAGAGACATGAAATTAGAAGCCAGAGTCTACCCTGGAAAGGCATTATGTGTTAGCACTGGCTGTCAATCCGAATTATTCCAGCCGGCTTTGGGAGGCCTTTAAGTTACTACCAGCAGGCGGCGCTTTCGGGTAGGCCTCTGAGCCTGTTGTTCTTTTTTTTTTTTTTTTAAAGATTTTATTTATTCATAAGAGAGAGAGAGAGAGAGAGAGGCAGAGGGAGAAGCAGGCTCCCCGCTGAGCAGGGAGCCCGATGCGGGACTCGATCCCAGGACGACTCGATCCCAGGACGACTCGATCCCAGGACGACTCGATCCCAGGACCCTGGGATCATGACCTGAGCCAAAGGCAGACGCTTAACCATCTGAGCCACCCAGGCTCCCTGAGCCTGTTGTTCTTAAGAACTTAAAGTACACTTGTAAAATTAAAGTATTGGCGATTGGTAGGCAAGTGCCCATTAGCGGTGGTACTGAGTGCAAGGAGCTTTCACCAGCGTTGCATCTTTAGAAAAACAGCTATTCTAGTGTACAAATTTAGTATTGCTAGGTAATAATTTACCTCCAAACTACGTCACTTAATATAACAACAAACATTAACTGTCTTCAGTTTTTATGGGCGGGGGATTCAGGAATGGCTTAGCAGTGTCATTTTTGGCTTGGGTTCTCTCAAGGACCTAAATACAAGATCATCCACTGTTGGATTTGAATCACCATATTCCCTAGGATGTGGGAGTTATTCTCTGGCTCTTGCCACCTGTAGCCTTGTCAGGTAATCTTCCCAATCTACCATCTGCCTGGTAGTCTCAGTAGCTAGTCTTACCTCAGGTACCCCATGAGGAAGGGAGAGCTGGACATAAGTCAGCCTAGTCCTTCACTTAATGTCATACTTATTCCCATGTTGTACTTTTGAGCCTTTGCCTAGAATATACCATGGCATCTAAATAAGAATCAAAATGTATAGATTGGGCTCTATAAAGTATTATAGAGTTTATAAAATGGAGAATCAATTACAAATAGCTGGAGAAGGTGTCAAAGAGAAGATAAGACTTCAGCCTGGTTTGGTATGTCTCTTTTCTTTTTCCTACTGGCCCCGACACAATCAAATCCCCATCTCTGCAAGTTGTTAGATGTGTTCCCTGAAGCCTCAGTTTCTTCATTGGTAACCTGAGGGTTATAACACTCTTTAGAGTGGTTGCTCATATTAGGGACAATTTATGTAAGTTCATCATTACAATAATTGATACATGTTAGGAGCTAGTAATTGGTAGCTATTGTGTTGTCATTATTTGGATACTCTTTAAAAGTTGGGAACCTGTCCTCTATGCCTGACTCTGATAAAGCACCTGTCAAAATGCACTGGAGTTTAATAGGTCTTGTTGAGATGGTGAATTAACATTTCTGGCCTTCCTTCTTAATTCCTAGACCTACTCCTGGGAAGTAAGAAAATGTTTCAAACAGTATCTTTCATTAGGGTCAGAGTGAGGATGTTCTTTTTGAGGAAAGACCTCTTACAGCTGGTGAGGTAAAGTGGTAGGGTGCACATAATCTGCTAATGGAAATCAATGTCATAAACAAGAGAAAAATTTATTTAAATACCTTCTGAAAAGTTTCTGGTCTGTGGGAACCTTTTTGTGCTCCTTTGCTCACTAAGTTAGAATATCAGACTCCCAGGATGTAGCAATTAGATGGACTCTTAAGAGGTCAGTCATCTAATCCCAGACCTTTAATTGACAGTAAACAAACAAAAGAAGTAGGGGCAAAATTCTGCTGTGTGTTCAATGATAAATATTCTTTCATCCTGAGATTCATGCTACCATTGGTGTGGTGTTCTGCCTGGAAGCAGCCAGGAAAATAAAACTATATCAAATACAGATTGCTACAGTGCTGTGCACGTATTTCCAAAAAAGAATGGAAGGTCATAAATCTGTCTTAACCAATAATAATAATTTTCAGATAATAATTTTCAGATGGTCCATTTTCGGACAACCATTTTCTTTTCTTTTTTTTTTTTTTAAGATTTTATTTATTTATTTGACAGAGAGAGACATAGTGAGAGAGGGAACACAAGCAGGGGGAGTGGGAGAGGGAGAAGCAGGCTTCCGGCTGAGCAAGGAGCCCGATGCAGGGCTCGATCCCAGGACCCCGGGATCATGACCTGAGCCAAAGGCAGACGCTTAACAACTGAGCCACCCAGGCGCCCTCGGACAACCATTTTCACGCTATGTGTCAAGAACTATATACATATTTCATTTCATTCTCCCTTAGGCTCTATGAGGCATTATCATTTGATCTTATAGACAATGAAAGTGAGGCTCTAAGCGTTCATTAATTTGCCCAAAGTCACATACCTAGTTAGGTTGAGTCAGGATTTGAATTCAAGCCTCCCTCACTTCAAACCGTCCTTTTTTTTTTTTTTCCAATGAAATATTTCAAACTTTTAGGAAAGTACAGCAACTCATCTATCAAATGCCAGTATAACTGCCACTAAACTTTACTGAATTATTCGTAAAATATTGCCATGCTGACTTTAGATCTTCCTTTAAAACAAAAGATAATTGATACAGTAGAAACACTCTATATACCCTTTTCCTACCCCTTCCCCAATTCTCCTTCTCTTTCCAGATATAGCTATTATCCTGATGTAGTATTTCTCTTTCACAGTCATATGTTTATGTTATTACTACTGATGTAAATGTCTAGAGACAATAGCATTGCTTTGCGTTTTTTAAACTTATATAAGCGTTACTATGCTTTTTGTGTCATTTTGTGGGTTGTTTTTATCAGCCAACATTGTTTTCCATTGCATGAAAATGCAGTAATTTATTCTCTCTTGTTCTAGGTTGCTGCCAAATTTTGCTATTACAAATCATGCTACAAAGACCATTCCTGTACTGGTCTCTTTGGGCAAATGTGTGAAAGTTTTCTGGGGTAAACACCTAGAGTTTTCACTTTTCCATTATCCTCTCCCAGGCCTCTTGCAGTCTGTGGTGAATTTCTGAGCAATGTTGGGATACCAGGGTCTGGGATATTGGATACAAGTAAGGGATTGTGAAGGAACAAGGGACTTATAGAGGATTTGGTGTTGACAGCCCAAGTCACTTGGGAGAGGGCTTGAATTTGCAGCTAAAGCAGTGGCTCTTGGGCATAAGGAGAAAAGAGATTGGCTTCTCCTTTGGCTTGATCAACTAAAAAACTAATCCTTTAGCTTGATCATCTGAAAAACCAATTTCAAGCTGGACTTGGAGATGTTGGTGGAAGTGACAGGAACGGACCAAGTGAAACAAGAACACTTGGAAGAGGTTGTTTGGTGCTTTAAGTCGATAGTTTTTAAGCCACGTGTCCAGGGACCCCAGAGTTCCCATTGAGCCTCCTGGAGGGCTACCTGGGGGTGAACGTGGGGGAGACAGGCAGACAGCAGGGTCACCCCTTTCTGCTTCACCTGGAGCACCTCTACTCTATTTTACACATTGGAATTTTTGGTAAGACTTTGTTTCAGTAAACTATTGTAGCTGAATGTTTTTGAAATCCATTTAAATATATAGGAAGACAAGTGACTCATGAGAGATATTTATTTAGGAGGTCCCCAATTAGATGTAGTTTGTACCCCAATATTCCGTCTCACACGGGTGTTACGGTCGAGCACTTAAATAGACGGAGTAGGCTGCATTCTGCAGTATTGGTAGCAGTAAGCCATATATAGCCCATAATTCTCCTGACGTACCAAATTGAGGGTATACATAGGTTAAGAATAATAATAATAGTATTTGACTGTTTATTCCCCTGGCAGGAACACCTTCATGCCATAGTGACTTCAGGGAATAGTAAGTAATTAGGCTACGTGGCTGGAGAATCAAGTAGGACCCAGATCAGGAAGGGCCTTATGAACTAAGTGGAGTCATTTGGGTCTGTCCTGAGGGCAGAATTGATGTGGCATTAGCAGGAAGATCAGGTGACCACTGAAGTTTCTGCCAGACCTGGATTCTCTTCCTTTAGATATTCGTATTTGTATAAAAGCCAAAGACTCCCTCAAAAGACAACATTTTAAAATGTGAAGAAGAATCCACCTCTGAGTCATGTTTAAAAGGCAGATAAAAAGTTTAAACACTTGAACATGAATTGAATTTTGGTTTTATTGAGGACCTTTGAGATCCATTATTTATTTTATTTTATTTTATTTTATTATATTTTAAGAGACAGAGCGCATGGCGGGGGGGGGGTGGACAGAGAAGCAGAGTGAGAGGGAGGGAGAGAAGCAGGCTCCACACTCAGTGCAGAGCCCTACACGGGGCTCCATCTCACAACCCTGAGATCATGACCTGAGCCAAAGTCAAGAGTTGGATGCTTAACCAACTGAGCCACCCAGGTGCCCCAAGATCCCTTATTTTAAAATATGTTCTCCACCAGGAAAACATGCCAGTGGTTTGCAAATATCATTTATCAATATTGACTCTATAATACAAGCAAACTTCCTTGCACTTAAAATACAAATATCCATGATGATTTGAGTATTCTTGCTTTCTCCAAAGAATCCTTTCCCGAAAATGATGGCAAAAAGACTTTGTTTGTTTTAACTTGATCCATCTTTCGCAACCCAGTTTAATCATTTTACAGATTCCCTTTTGAAACAAATGGGCTAGATTGTCAGACAATTGTGGCAGATTTTTATCATTTCAATAACATTTGCAAGAAATATCATTAGTGAAATTTGTGTACCAATTTTCCTTTGTGTGACTTTTTTCTAATGAGTTTAATACTGAAATGTTGGTAAAGTAAAACCTTATTAATTCAAAGCAAGGAATGCCATGTGACCATAAAACATGTGAATTATAGAAAAATGTTTAGAGAAATCTGTTTTGTTACTTTAAAATAGAATGCCTAATCTGATCTCAGGGTCCTGGGATTGAGCCCCGAGTCAGGCTCTGTGCTCAGTTCAGAGTCTGCTTGAGATTCTCTCTCTCCCTCTTGCTCACTCTCAAAAAAATAAATAAATCTTTAAAAATAATAAAATAGGGGCTCCCGGGGGGCTCAGTTGTTAAGTGTCTGCCTTCGGCTCAGGTCATGATCTCAGAGTCCTGGGATCGAGCCCCACTTCGGGCCCCCTGCTCCGCGGGAATCCTGCTTCTCCCTCTCCCACTCCCCCTGCTTATGTTCCCTCTCTCGCTGTGTCTCTCTCTGTCAAATAAATAAATAAAATCTTTAAAAATAATAATAATAAAATAAAATAGAGTACCTATTATATAGTAAGGTAGAAATGAGTACAAATAAAAGGAAGGTCGTATGTAAAAATTTTTCCAGTGAACATAAAACATAAAAATCTCAAAGACAAAATTTTATTTCATCCTGTAGTTACTAGATTTATTATAGGAAGCTTTGTTTTTCTTTGGTTCTCATATTAAAATTATTAAAATCTTCATTGAAAGGTATAAACGTGAGTTTATTTTTTTAAAAAGATACACTCCATCAGAATGAATGTAAATTTTGAATTTGTGTCATATGAATTAATAGATATTGGAGGATATCCACTCCCTACTAAATATGAAAGTATTTGCTTGGTTATCTCCTAGAGAATGCTGCCAGGTCCTCAGCATGGCATTTTCATTGCCTCTCGCAACCTTTCCTCTACCTAATGTTCAGCTTCTTCTCTAGACTGGGGTGACGAAGGCACCATTCTACAGAGCTTCTTTGCAGATCCATCTCATCCTTAGGCCATTTCCAGTGCCACGGACACTCCTGCTCAGGATTTCTCTAGAAAGACTACCTCACGAGCCCTGTCTAAACCAGACCCGTCCTAAAATCCCCTCATTTTGAAACTGAATCCAAGTAGGTCTCTGTCAGTATCAGAGTGCATCTACCAGAGGTGTGCTCACAGATGATACATCAGAATGATTGTCCTGATAAGAGGGGAAAGGCCAAAGGCAATGAGATTGACTCGCTCCTAGCTTTGAGCCATTCACTGTAGCGCCAAATTCCCATGTTAGAATATCCTTATTTGTATTAATCAAAATAAACCTCTAGATGTAAATCCCTATAAAATATCTCCTACCTTTACATCTGGACATTAAAGGGTGTTTCAGTTCTGATTTTAGTTTTCCTCCTTAGTAGTCCCTCTTTCTGATGTTAATCATTAACCAGTAAACTAACTTACCCAAATTCTTCAAGCTCAGTTTACATAAAAGGAGAGTAATCTTCAAGAAGGTTATACCCATGGTTTACTGCGAACTCCAGCCATGGACCTTTGGGGCACACTCTGTTTTTTAATCTTCCTTGGTACAAGTTGGGGACAGGAACAAACGTAAGTAAAAGAACCCATCTTCATTTTTCAATGTATCTTAGGTGAGAGGAGTGAAAAATTTAACAGACTGTGTTAATTTGAAAATAACTTTCTATTTCCTAGAACACCAAGTGAATAGTCTCATCTCTGAATGAGAAAGTCATGGAAGCATCTTGATGTGATGAGTGGCTAACAATACGGCAGCTTTATGGGATTATTATTTATAAAAGTTTACCTAAGTGATTGTTTGAATTCCTCTTCCAAAAAGCGCAAAATAAACTCAAAATGATAAACTTTCTTGCCATTGATTGCTTATTTGTATTTGGTACATAGTTTTTTCTTTGTATGTTCCAGGTACTGCACATAGTAAAGCAAGTGTTACTTTGGGGTCAGTTCTAATACTGTGATTTGAAAAAACGATTGTAATTATTTCTAAATTTATGAATTATTCACAAATTTCCGTGTTATTACTGGAATATTGTGCATTTTAAGGTATGTCTTAAAAATACTGATTTTGTATCTAGAGATAACATTTTAGTATTGAGAAGGAACTGGAGAGTATCTAATTGAATCTACTCATTTCACAAATAAGTCCAGACAGAGGGGAAAGTGACTTGCCAAAGATCATGCTACTGGAGGGAGACAAAAGCAGGGCTTTTATTAAGGACTCTTTTTTACCACTTCAATTCATTTTTTCATTTGTCATTTTTTTCATTTGTCATTTCATTTGAAAAATTTCATTTTTCATTTGTATATATATATACAAATATGTAAAATATAAATATATACTCAGGATATCATAAATTTATAACACTCTCCCACCCCTAATCTGATTTTCTCACATGGCCACAATCACCCCATTCCCCAAGTAGTTCTTGTATAACCCTTTTTAAAAGACAAGTGGCAGAAGTTCAAGAGAGATTGAGATTAGCGAGTTCAAATCAGTGGTAGAACTAGGACTAGCACCCGGGTCCCCTGATTCTGAATTCTTTCCATGACACTGTACTGGCCCTTAATAAGCATCTCCTCTCTTTCTCTGAAAAAAAAGCGAGAGTGTACCATTTACAGCATGGCAACCAATTTAATTAATTTGATTGACTGATTGATTCAACAAAAATTTATTGAGCAGCTACCATGTGATAGGCACTAGGGATACAGGAGATGGTATAAAGCTTGCATTCTGGTGGGAGAAGCAAATCATGGATGGGTGAATGAACCAATGAATGAAGGAATAAATAAGGTCGAGTGGTTATTATGCAAGGAGGAAAAAAATAAAGGAGAATCAGAGGATAAGGAAATGATGGGGTCATTACCCAAAAGTGTAGAGAGGAAAGGTTCTTTAAGGAGGTGATGCTCAAACAGAATTTGAAGGACGTGAGGCGAAAGCAAACTATGCAAATATCTGGGGAAAGAACATTCCAGGTAGAGGGCAAGATAATATTGTTGCCTCTCTGCAAGCTCAATGGCCTGATCCTCTTAAACTATTGAAAGAAAATAAGAAAAGTGTGATATATTTTTTAAATATGGTTTTTTTATATGAATAGATTGTGGTCCTGATAAACCAGTAAGGACCAAAATCTGTATGAAGGGTGATTCCAAAGCCATCTTTTAGAGACTTCTAAATACTGAATATTTTATGTTTTATCACTGCCACCACCACATAGACAATTCAAAATTAAAACAATATGAAACTGAAAAAGATAAAATTTGCAAGAATGCCAAAACTAAAATAGCTCTTTTTCCCCTAGATTTTTCAGATTGCAAAACTCTTGCTAAATCCAGTTTAGTATAGCAATTGAAATTGTTAATTCAGGAAACAGGCTTCTTGGGTTCAGTTCCCAATTCTATAACTTAACTGTCTGACCTTGGGCAAGTTCATTATCAGTTTCTTCATCTGTGAAATGGGAGTAATAACAAGACATTTCTCACAGAGTGGTTGTAGCCACACAGTGAGTTTATATATATATAGTCCTTAGAACAGTGCCTAGCACAGGGTAAGATTTCAGGAAATGTGCCTTATTATCAGCAGAGCTTAACTTTTCTCATTTTCTACTGTTCCTGGGTAAGCATTTGAGGAATTCAGATGATGGTTGGAAGTCTGGAGATTCTTTTCCCTCTTTTATAATTTGTCTATAAGTGATTCCAAGTTAGTTATCATGTAGGAGACTGACAGATGTTTTAAAAGGATGTAATTGCTTCCAAATTAATTTTATGGTTACTAAAGACTTGTTGACTCTTTAAATGTCGTAATGTTGACAGGGACCTGTAAGAATTCTGCCAGGTGCAGTGGCAGGTGGCCTCCAGGCCTGTTCGGCCACTTGAATTAGTCACTATGACCTTTTGTGTTGAAGCACACTTCTCTCTTCCTCTGTAAGAGCACATGTAGCTCTCACTGTTCAAATTAGATACTTTCATGATATTTAATTAATAACCTAGTTTATATTTTAAGTTTTCTTTTCATAAAACATTGAAAATACACACATTTTAAAAATGTTACTTCAAAAACTTATATAAATTCACTTCCATTCTTGTATAAACCACATGAAAAATAAAACTGGAAATAATAGCCTATGGTTGTGAACATACTTATAATCTTGACCTCAATTATACACGTTAACGACTGAGAGAAAAGATGTGAATATAAAGTTCTGCCTCATTCACTTACAAGCCATGTGACCATGGTCAAATTATCCTCTTTTCACTTGCAAAATAGGAATAATATCAGTATCTACACCATTGGCCTGTTGTAAAAATTAAAAGAGTTGTATATAGAGTGCCAATGCAACCTCTCCTATGGTGATTATATTCACTTAATATCATCATTATTGTATGATTGTTACTATTCTTCAAAGACCTCCAGCCCTCCTTCCATTTCTAAATGCATTCCCCCAGCTCACTCTTATCGTATCCTTTTCTTTATCCACTCATGGTATAACACAATACTTCTAAGATTACTTCTTTTTAACTAATTTAGTGAAATTAATGAATCTTAACATTTATTGAGTACAAAGCATGCTAGGTGTTTTCATATACACATTCTCATTTCCTCCTCACTGCAAGCTGGTCAGGAAGGTGATATTTTCACAAGTCAATTATTTTGGTCTTAGAAAGTGTTAGTGACTTTACCATGGTCACTCAGCCAGTAGATGACAGAGTTGCAATTCAAGCACTGGTGTCTTTGTTGCCTTTTTCTTCATCGAGCAAAAATATTGACCCTATTTACATGTTCCAGTCAACAGCTTTTTAAAAGTCTTTCTCTGCTGCAGTAGCTCAGGGAAAGTGTTATTATTTCTAAATGTTAACTAAATCTCCAGTTCTGTTTCTCAAGTCTTAATTCTAAGCTACTTCTTTTTGGAAACTATGCTGAAATTATCACAGATCACTTATAAATTTTGATTTAAAAATAATCATTTTTAAGTTGAGAAAATGTGCCTATTTGAGTGTCTCAAGTGAGATGAAAAAATTAAGAATATAATGAAATACATCACCTCAAGATATTGGTTCTACTCTTTTCCTGTTTCAACAGGTATGTCATTTCGGCACCAAAAGTGTTCCGTGTTGGAGCATCTGAAAATATTGTAATTCAAGTTTATGGATATACTGAAGAATTTGATGCCACAATCTCTATTAAAAGTTATCCTGATAAAAAATTTAGTTACTCTTCAGGCTATGTTACTTTATCCTCAGAAAATAAATTCCAAAACTCTGCAGTCTTAACAGTATGTATTTATTCTTCATTTTCTTTATACATACAGGATATTCTCAATAAAATGTGTACCAAGTTTGAATGTTGATAACGTAGAGATTTGGCCATTTGTATCACTCACCACTGTGTGATTACTAAGTGATGTCAGTCACCAATGATCATATGGATGAAACAGAAAATTCTAAATTGGAGAGTTGTATCTGCTTTTTGTGCAATGCATGTAAATTATGATGTTTGTATTGGAAAATAAAATTGTACTAATGTACATATTTGGAAATGAATTGAAAATACTTGTTTACTGTGAAAATTATCATTACATCAAATAGAAAAATATGAATATGCATCTTGATCTGTAATGCATTGCCTACAAAACCCCGATTAAACTCTGATATTCATCAATTATAGCTTCCAAAGCTAATAAAATTATTGATTACTAAACTGAATAGCTCTCATTGAAAACCTGTAGTTAATACAAAGAACAATATGGATCAAATAACTTTTCCTTCTATTTAGATATCGTAGTGTACCTTGGTTAGAGAAGCACTTGCAACTCATTTCTTATTTAAAATTCTAACTAAAAATTACTTTCATACTCAAAATATTGTTTTAAAGTCTGATAAAAATTCAAAAATAAAAAACGAGAAAATCAAAGACTACTAGAATTGGAAGGGGCTCTGAGGTTAATTTAGACCAGTGTTTATTTTTATTTTTAAAGATTTTATTTATTTATTTGACAGAGAGGTAGGAGAGAGCCCAAGTAGGCAGAGCACCAGGCAGAGGGAGAGGGAGAAACAGGCTCTCTGCTGAGCAGGGAGCCCAATGCGGGCCTCGATCTCAGGACCCTGGGATCATGACATGAGCCGAAGGCAGCTGCTTAACTGACTGAGCCACCCAGGCACCCCTAGATCAGTGTTTCTTTAAAGTGAGCTCTTTAAAAAGAAATTTAAATTTTAAATTTTAAAACAGCTTAAGATTAGAATTATATTGATATTTAGTATTTTGAATTTATTTTGTATATTTGTTTTGATTTTATAATTATGTAAAACTCATATGCATAAGAAGATTACACCCGGTCTTAGGTTTGTACATATTTAAGTACCATTGTAATAAAAATAAATTTTTATTATATTATAAATAATAAGAAGTCAGCACTGAGAGTCCTCCAGAACATTTTATCCTTTAAAAGAGGTCGATGTATTACTCAAGTTTGAGAAACACTGATCTAAATATGTTCTAACCAAATGTAAGAATTTTTTCATTAATGTTCTTGATTGTAAATGCTTGAATTTCTTAAATACTTCTACTTACTAGATTTATTAAGAATTAAAATTAATTTCCCAATTAATTTCAGTGGACACTCTTATCTGATGTCACTAAGATGTTTAGTGTGGCTGTTACCTTTAAATTTAGATCAATCAAATTTAACTATAATAAAAAATTCAGTTCATGAGTCACAATAGTCCCATTCCAAGTGCTCAAATAGCCACATGTGACTGGCAAGTACCATGTTGACAACATAGATATAGAATGTTTTCATCATCATAAAAAGTTCTCATGACTCGTGCAGACTCAGTTAATTGAAAGATTAAGTAGAGAATCATAAAACTGCATGCATATCTTCAGCATTTAATTTTATCTTAACATTATAATGTATCTTTGTTTGCCAATTGTTTGATGTCATGCCAAGGTCTTTAAGCATGGGTCCCCCGGTTCGAGTGTCAAATCTTATTTATTACATGTCATACCTTTAACAAATCATCTTTGCTTACAGTTTCTGTTCCTTTAAAGTGGAGACGGAGCTTAAAGACACTTGCAAGGCAGTCTGAGTGCAGAATATTTATAGGCTGTTACTGTCTGTCTTCCAAACTTTGACAGTGCTCTCACGTTTGATTCCACAGCAGTTGGTTTTAGTGATTTACTTTTATCCCATGTGTCCAAAGCCTGAGTTTTCATAAAAACACTCTTCTTTCTTTTATTTACTCTTTATGTATTATATTTGCATATCATGCAATGTAAAGTGGATAATTACAATTACATACACCAAATGAGAAAGCATGCAGCTCAATGGGTGGGAGCAGAGGGATAGAGATATAGTACAATGTGTCCTGAGCATCAGTCAGGATGTTGAACTGAGGGAGTGGACAGCATACTAATCAAGTGCTGACCAAGTGAAAGTTTGTTAAGAAGCTTCTGTGGTAGGGGCGCCTGGGTGGCTCAGTCATTAAGCGTCTGCCTTCGGCTCAGGTCATGATCCCAGGTCCTGGGATCGAGTCCCATATCGGGCTCCCTGCTCGGCGGGAAGCCTGCTTCTCCCTCTCCCACTCCCCCTGCTTGTGTTCCTGCTCTCGCTGTCTCTCTCTCTGTCAAATAAATAAATAAAATGTTTAAAAAAAAAAAAAAGAAGCTTCTGTGGTAGTAATTTTACTAAATACATATAAAATTTAGGAAACATGGAAACCAAAAGACTTTTAATTGCTTAAAGCTAAATTTTTACTATGATATTTGACACTGACAGGCTTTGGGTAAAATGTATTCACTATTCTGTCTCTACTACTTTTTAAATGGTTAAATACATATGCTCTTTTTTTGCGTGTTCTAGTGAGGTGACAGTGGTATTTAGATAATCAACATGTTTTATAACCTAAGTTATACTCTATTCTGTCATTTTTTTTTTTTAACAGATACAACCCAAACAATTGTCTGGAGGACAAAACCCAGTTTCACATGTATATTTGGAAGTTGTATCGAGGCATTTTTCAAGATCAAAAGAAGTGCCAATAACCTATGACAATGGATTTCTCTTCATTCATACAGACAAACCTATTTACACTCCACAACAGTCAGGTATGGTATAAGATGCTGCTTCCTCTGGTGGAGAGGGGGTGATTGCCATATTGTAGAGATTTTTTAACACTTGAAATTAAGTGCAGACAAGTTTCCAACTTGCTTAAAGAGTCTCAACTCCTAATGACTTTTACATTTATAAATACCATTTTAATTTAAAAGTTATATGGAAATTGCTAAATACATAATTTAAACTTAAACATAACTTTTAAGTTCATATGGAAACTGCAAAATCTACAATTATATTATCTGCCCCATTAGTTATTTTTATGAAGAAAAAAGCTTTTTAAAAATTGTGAAATGTTGTGTTATATCTTATTTATTAAACAAGTGTAAGATGTAATTGCAAATATAGTTTTGACAGTGGGAAAATAATTTATTATAGAGCCATGTTCATAAAAAAAATTCCTTTGACTTTGGAGCTATTCTTCAAATTCAGAAAATAAATCCAACCCTAGGGGATCAGATATTTCAGCAAAGAATAAACTAGATCACAGAAATATATAGATATTAATTTTCTAAGGGGAATCTACCTAAGAAAATTTCTAATAGAACATGGCTTCATAGTCATGGTTCCTCTGTTAGTGGGAAAAAGGGCAGGATAGAGATAATAGAATTTACCTCACCGAATTGTTGTGAGAGGTAGCTGAATTCATATGGGTAAAGCATTTAAAACAGTGCCCAGAACAGAGTAAGCACTAGGAAAGTGTTTTCCATTACTGTTTAATCTGTGGAATAGCACAAAGCCTTATTTACACAGAAGAAAAAAAAATTACTTAAAAGTAGTTCTCTTAGAAATTGATTAAATCTTGCTATTCATAGCTCTAATATCCTAATCCACACATTTAATCTGCAGATCCTTGAGGGATTTTTAGTATAAGCATCTTTAGGATAAAGGTTTAAATCTTCAAGGCTTTGTAGGGTAAGGAATTTAGCATATTGACCAAAATCCTTCAATGCCGTGCAGCCTGTGTCCTGCCTTCCCCTCCAGCTTTCTCAGTCACCATGCTCCCCCTCATCTGTGGAAACCAGACCAAATGACCTCTTTCTATTTGCTTTCTCACACTCTTCCCCTCACCCCCCACCCCCATATGAAGACCTGTGTATCTCTGCCAGGTACATTCATTCCCCCCCCCCCCACCCCTCCACTTTGCCTTATTAGTACCTATGCAACCCTAACATGTCATCCCTAGAGGGCAGCCTTCTCTGACCTCTCTGATGGCTTCAAATCTCCCTCTTCTATGCTCTCAGGAAGCCGGGCAGTGCTCTTTGTAATGCTCCCCACCCTGGAATTGTACATACACTTGTGTGATCATGTGTTCACTCTCTCCTCCCCTCCATTGGAAGACTTCCATGCCTGATCTGTCTCACCACCATATCTCCAAGTGCAGCATAGTGCCTGTACATAGAAGACATTAATAAGTTTTTTAAAACCTAATAAGCCATATCTTTGGTACTAAAGAATTAGATTGATCTTGCCTCTGATACACTGTTGCTATGAAGACAAGATTAATTCTAGTCTAAACACAAACTGGGTTAGAAATTAGATAAGTAGTAGGCATAGAAATAATAATACTAAAATAAAAATAATAAGCATTTATTGAGTGGTTATTATGTGCCAGGCTATATAAAAGCTTTGTCTCATTTAGTTCTCATAACACTAAAAAGCAGATACTGGCATTTCTGTTTTAAGATGAGAGAACTAAGATTTAGAGGGATTTAGTATCCCATTCCAGGGCCACTAGGAAGTGGTAGTCGTGGGAGTGAAACCAAAGTTTTGAACTCCAGGGCATGAGCTCTTACTTTTTTGTGATATACTGCCTCTGGCAGCCTCCCAGTGATGCTCAGGGATGAACTGGGTATGTCCATAATATAGAGGGAGCACACAAGGTGGGAGAAGAATATAGGAGGGAGGACACAAGGTGGGAGAAGAATATAGGAGGGAGGACGGAAGGTGGGAGAAGAATATAGGAGGGAGGACGCAAGGTGGGAGAGGAATATAGGAGGGAGGACGCAAGGTGGGAGAAGGGGGACAGCAGAGTGTGTATGTGTGTGGGGGGGGATTTACTGAACATTTTGCTTTGACCTTATGGTCTTAGTGAAACCAATTTTGGAGAGTTTAATGTGACTTCTCATGTAGAGCTTTACATAGTACTGACCCTTTAAAGGGCTTATGGCTCCAGTTCAGTTTTATTTTGTTAGTAAAGTTTTGGCCATGAAATGATTTGAGCCTCAGTAAATGAACATCAGAGAAATTACAATATTTCATATTGGAAGGAACTAGAACAGCATGTCTCAAGCAGCTAAGAGTTCAATTCTAGCAGATGCAATTGTTTAAAAGGCAGGGATCTCTTAATGGGCAGAAACAAATGAAAAGAACTAATTTTTCTTGAGCTCTTGCCATTACTCATTTAACAATGATGGAACAATTACAGGATCTGGCTCAATGAATCTAACAAAACCATACAATTCAAAGCTGCCTTTAGCTACAATAAGGGATACTTTGGGGACTTTTTGGTTTTTATATGTGCAAGAGTGTATAATGTCAAAATCAAACTATCTAATTTTCCATTAAAATCTACAACTCTAGGGGCACCTGGGTGGCTCAGTCGTTGGGCGTCTGCCTTCGGCTTGGGTCATGATCCCAGGGTTCTGGGATCGAGCCCCGCATCGGGCTCTCTGCTTGGTGGGGAGCCTGCTTCTCCCTCTCCCACTCCCCCTGCTTGTGTTCCCTCTCTCGCTGTGTCTCTCTCTGTCAAATAAATAAAATCTTAAAAAAAAAAAATCTACAACTCTAATATGAGACAATATAGTATGCTCCCATATAACCATATGGGAGAGATCACTATTTTGCTACTATGAAATTCTCAATAAACAATGGTCTAATGTATATTCCCAAAAAGTTGTATGGAAATATATTTTAATAAAGTGGACTGTACTTTAAATTCACCAGGAAAAGTAGCTCTTTAAAGGAATCCAAGAGGGTTCTCTTTAAAGGAAAATAATCTTTAGTAATATATATGTCTGTAAACTAACTTTTTCTTTCCTTTAAGTATGAATTTTTGTGATATGATTTTTTAAAAATTATACTCATCTCCTTTAAGGATGATTATTGTAAAAAATCAAAATACCCTGTGTTGGGCGCCTGGGTGGCTCAGTTGGTTGAGCGACTGCCTTCGGCTCAGGTCATGATCCTGGAGTCCCTGGATCGAGTCCCGCATCGGGCTCCCTGCTCGGCAGGGAGTCTGCTTCTCCCTCTGACCCTCCTCCCTCTCATGCTCTCTGTATCTCATTGTCTCTGTCTCAAATAAATAAATAAAAATCTTTAAAAAAATAAATAAAAAATAAAAAATAAAATACCCTGTGTTTAGCGAGGTTTTGATGATATCAATTGTTCTTACAGTAAAGGTTAGAGTTTACTCACTGAATGACGACTTGAAGCCAGCCAAAAGAGAAACTGTCTTAACTTACATAGTAAGTATGTTATTTATTTATGTAATAATTTAATTCATCTTTAGGATAAGATACATTGTTCCATAACCCTGCCCTAACACCACACTAACTCATTCAATGTTGGGTAAATGGTTCCTGAACATCTTCTGTAAGCATAACATTGTAAATCTATACCTCTGCAATAGATATATGTAAAATGCTCATGAAAATTCACTTTCAGCAAGTTATGATTTTGAACTAAATCCTTTAAACATATACCTCATGGTTTCTTTCTTAGAGAGCATCAATCAATCACTATGAATTGATTGAATATTGAGTATTACATATGAGATTTTTGATTTGTACAATTCAAGATAAAGAATTACAATCTGGGCACTTACACTTAAGAAACTGAGGTTAGTAACATACTAGCACATGTGAAAAATAGTGTTAAACCATGGGATAAGGATCAGCAGTTATCAACACTTGACCAGTGATGTGTAACAGATGACATGCCTACGTGCAACAAGCTCCCATGATCTTACCCAGTTTGTGTCACAACCCTACAAAATTATTGTGGGGAAATAACTGCCCACCTATTAACAGTAGGTGTATTACCCATGGCCCTTCCCTGTAGGCTGCAGCACCTGTTTTCCTACTAACAAACCCTAGAAGCCAAAAACCCTTACCAGAACACAAGTAAAAAAGAGGAATGTATACGGATAACTTTGAATGCTTTATAGCCTACACAAATCATAAACCTTTCACAAACTTTAACGTCTGACTATTTTATAGTGGATTACTTGTGAAACATCAGAGTGTGCCAAGACTGTGGTTGATAACTACTGATATAGACCGTAAACTCCCGTAGTCCAGAAAAGAGATCAGGGAGGCTAAGGGACCCGTCAAGGTAGAGGTGAGATTTGAACTGGGCCTGGAACAATGAGTAGGATTGAGAGCAGTGGAGAAGACATGGGCGGGTTGCTGGAAAGGAGCAACAGACAGCAGTCCGAGGTGAAAGGGATCGGACATGAAGAAAGCAACCTGATTCCAGGGCAGAGGCATCCCTGGGAACAGAGAGGTAAGTAAGATTTGAAAGTTAGGCTAGGGCCACAGACTTGAATCACCAGACCTGGAAGTGAAGACTTCACGCGGCAGGTGGTAGGGAGTCCCTGCAGATTTACTGAAGGGACAGGACCAAGGATGGAAGGGAAATGTGTAACCGTGAACCCCACTGCGGTGGAAGTGAAGGAGTATGCAGTGAGGGAACCCTGGGCTGGGCTGTGGCTGAAGCCCTGATGCAGGGAGAGAGAAGCATGCTGTCAGCAGCAGGAGAAATGCAGAGAATGGCCTCCCAGACAGCCTGACTGAGGGCGGGGAGAGTCACATGGAATGCCGCAGGGAAGTGGATGGGAAGCTGACTTGCCCTAAAGCTGTGCGTCTTTTCCTCTGGAACCCAAGATGTGAGTGTAGGAACAGACGTACACACTGGGTAGATACTACAGGACAAAACCACACTTAGAGTACAAACCAAACAAACGATACAGTGGGGCAAATGACACATGGGCTCAGAAGGCAGACCAAATGGAGGTAAGAGTCACAGCTGACAGTGATCCTTTTCTGGAATAGAATAGGTTTCAATTAAAGGAATAGACACAGAGTTTTACAAAACAGTGAAGAACTTCCTATTAAGAAATAGCACGAGTTTTCCAATGGCAGCAGGAAGGACTAAGAAGTGAGATAGCAAATAAATTGGCCGAGTGGTATAGGGAGTCTGGAAGGGAATGAAGGAGAATGTCCAGTTCAAATGTACTTTTTCTGTCAGAAAATACTAGAGGGTGTGGACAGATGCTTTTTATTTTATTTCTCCTGGTTGAGCTTGAGTGATGAAAAATCCTGGCACCACACAAGGAAGAGTGGATGCCAGTTGTCTCATGTAGGAGCTGCCCCAGGAAGAGAGGATTGAGGAATCTGATCCCAGAGCGGCAGAGAATCAGTATACAAGAAGTGTCCTGAAAATAGTGCTCAAGAGAGATCATCTTAGAAGCACTGTGCATGATCAACTGCAGGGATAAAGAGCAGCCCAGATGATATTTAGCTGCGATCCTTACCCTTGTTCAGAATAGATCTTTTTAAGTCCAGGGAAAAATACCTTAAAATCCTGGCCATGAATTCCACAGTCATGACACATCGTGGTAAATTTCTGTGTTAAGGTCAAAAGGAACCTCTACATGTAGTCCATGTTTTGATAATTTTCAAACCCACACACAAAGGGGAGTTTATGGGGAAGCTTTATGAAAACTTTCAAGTTTGTTTAACCATTTTGAGTGTTTTATCAAGTTCAAAATGTCCATAGTACACAGTTATAAAATGTCTAGCTAGTTAAAGCATTTTATAGTATATTTGCTTTGGAAAACTTCAAATGAACAGATATGAAATTTAGATTCTGGTATCTATAAAGCCTGTAAGTTCACATTTGGTTAGTTGTAACATCAATTATTGTTACATTTCTTTTTTTAGTTATGCAATAGAAAGTTGAGTCTCTTCTGGATAATTGAGGCTAGGATATCCTTGATACCAATATAAACCTTCTTTCCCTCCCTTCCTCTCTCTCTCTCTCTCTCTCTCTGTGTGTGTGTGTGTGTGTGTGTGTGTAGCAGGAGGTGGAGGAGAGTTTCAAAAAGGAGGGAAATAGCTTAAATGAACCCTATTTGCCTTCCACAACATTTAAGTGATCTTCCTCCTTCATATTTAATTTGAAGACGTAGATATTTGTTAGTAAATACTTCTGTAGGTCAAAGATATTATAATCAGCTGATTTTTTAAATGTGGCTTAAGTGCTTTGAGGATGTTTGTTTTTATTCAAAGGATCCCGAAGGATCAGAAGTGGACATTGTAGAAGAAAACGATTATACTGGAATCATCTCTTTCCCTGACTTCAAGATTCCATCGAATCCTAAGTATTTTAAAGCATTTGTTAATAAAGTTTTCTCTAGAAAGCACATCTGGATCTTTGGGTTGTGAGGCAGATAACCAGTCAAATGGAGCTACCTGTTGTTAACAAAGGGCATAAGCGTGGAAGAAATGAGGGTGTGCAAAGGAGTGTACTTGGGATGTGCACGGGGTGGTGTACAGAATTGTTGCATCACTTTATCGTATGCTGAAACTAATATAACACTGTATGTTAACTCACTGGAATTAAGATAAAATAAAACAGATAAAAAGTAGAAAGACCCTAAAATTTTTTAAATAAAAAGTGAAAAGGACATAATGTAAGTTTGAACATTAAAAAGAAAATTTAAGTCTAATGAGAAGTGAGGCTCAGTTTCTGGCAAACAAAAACCTCCCAATACTTCCCACCAATCCTCTTTATATATAGAAATAAAAATTTGGAAGAGGCAAAAATAGTCCGTGGGCTTTTTTTCATTAAAACCATCAACCTTCTACCCTTCAAGGAATCTAATAGACTATCAGTCTAAAAGGCTGGAGTGGTCCCATGCCTTGCTCTGAGAGTTATAAAAATATTGATCCTCCATAGTCTTTGTCTGCATAGATTACCAGAAGGCGGATTTCAAGAGGGAGAATGTTCTCAGAGCCATTTCCTTTTTTGACCTCATATTAAAGGATTTAAGAACACATTTTAACAGAATGCAATATAATAAATATTTGGTGAACACATTCCTGGTATGTGCAAAGCACATAGGGAGTGAGATATACAAAATAGAAATGAATAATCCACAGCCCCTGCCTTCAAGGAACTTATAATAGAGTAGGAAAATGAGTGTACTTATAAATGGTTGAATATAACTTTAAAGCAGAATCTCCTTGTGGTCATTTTTCTGCCCTCTGGAAGGGAGTTCACAATTAATTTGTTGTTTATAGTTAATTCACTGAATATTTTCTAGAAATGTGAGTGAAATTGGGGATTTAATTTTTAAATTGTATACTTCCTTAAAAATACTACACACTCTATAATACAGAATTGATCTTATTACTTTATAATTATTATCATTTATCCAACTATTATCCAACTTTATCTTGTGCCATTTGCCCCTTGACAGATTACGTGTCAGACATGGTGGTCTCTCACGATCATTACTTTTCTATCCCAGTACCTTTGAACATGTTGTTCCCTCTCCTTAGAATGTGCTTCAGCTTGCTGTTCACAAGGCTGCCTTCTCATTCTTTAGGACACAGAGTAACTGCTCCCTTTTCAAAGAGGCTATTCCTGGATGCATAGTTTATTGTAGTCCCTCTCTTTTTCTAACTCTCTTATTTATTTACTTCATGGCACTTATCTCAATGTTACACTTATTTGTTTGTTTATTTGCCTTTTTGTTTTGTCTGTGTTGTTCACTGTTGTATCTTCAGCACTTTAACATAACAGGCACTTGATACATATTCATTGAATTGATGATGATGATGATAGTCATAATATTAAGTGTATTGATTGCATAACCAACATGCAAGATAAATATTATTTTTTTCATTGCACAAATGAGGTTAAGCAACTTGCCCAAATCCAATCTGCCAGTAAGTGGAGAAGTGGGAATTGGAAATCCCATGGACTGTTAGCTCTATGAAGGCAGAAATTCTTCTGTTTTGTTCATTTTTATCTCCTGTTCTTACTCCAGTGCTCAGTAAATATTTTTAAATGAAGATTGTTAATTAAATTCTGGTCATTTTCCTCTTTAAACGAACCATACTTTGTCTCTAACCATAACTTCTTTTATGTGAGGTGTGAGTTTTATCATCTGGATCAGCTTGACCTGTTGTATGTTTCTAGAGGCGTTAGTATGGATGTCCTACTATAGTGTGGATTTTAGTATTATGTTAGTATACTTATGGTCCAGGATTAAGTTAATCCTCAAGTTTCATAAGCTCTTCAAATCAAAGCTATTGACTATATTAAGACAAAATACCTGAAAAAATAACACAATATATGAAAGACATTAATGAACAGTTTTTATTATCCTAGAAACACTCAATTATTTCTGTTTATTACTTAAAGTTCTACACAAAATGGCTAAATACATCTCTACTTTCTTTTTCCTCTTTAAAACAGCAATCGATTAGATTTCCTCTGGGCAAATTGAAAACATTTGATGACTTCTATAAATTTGAATATTTTTTTCCCACAGATACGGTGTGTGGACAATCCAAGCTAAATATAAAGAGGACTTTTCAACAACTGGAACCACATATTTTGAAATTAAAGAATATGGTAATTTGTGACAATTAAAAGTTTACCTGTAAAAAGTTAGTGTTTTTGTAGTTATGCTTTTCATTAGTGAACTTAATGCCAAATCACTCCCAGATGAAGATGAGGCAGCCTGGCTGGGATGGTTAGAAGTACAGGTTGAGGAGGTTGGGGGAGTGGTCGTTGCTGGAATGCCTAGACTCTAGTTCCAGCATGCCCTTGTTACCCTTGAACAAGCTCATCAAGTTCTCTGGACTTGTGTTCCTCATCATAGAGCCAGAAGAGACCTACTGCCCCATGGAGCTTGACGAGTTAAGGTCAAAAATTATGATTTTAGAAGAAACTTAAATAGGCAGAGATGAGGTGAGCAGAACCCAGTAAGACTAATGATTTACTCAAGTCATTACAGCCAATTAGTGACAGTACAAGAACAACTGGATTTCCATCCCCCGTTCAGTACTATTTTCCTTCTGGCTCACAAATCCCTAATATATTTATCTGAAAATTTAAGATATTCTTATTTTGAAATCAATCATATTAATGGACTAATAATTAACATATAAATAGCTTATCTTTCCATTTCTTTTTCTTTTTAAAGATTTTATTTATTCATTTGACAGAGAGAGAGAGAGCACAAGAAGGGGAGTGGCAGGCAGAGGGAGGGAGAGGAAGAAGCAGGCTCTGCCCTGAGTAAGGAGCTCAATGCAGGGCTCAATCCCAGGACCCTGGGATCATGACCTGAGCCAAAGGCAGACGCCCAACTGACTGAGCCACTCAGGCGCCCCTATCTTTCCATCTCTTATAGTTGTTTACTAGAGCACTTAGGTGTTCTGATACCAAATTTAGATTTCTTTTGCTTGAAGTCATTTTTTATTCCTCCAGGAGACTTATAATATGGAGAATAAGTACATAAATTTTAACAATTAGCAAACAAAACAGTGACCCAAAAAATTTGTTACATTGAAACAACTTTAAAGATTTTGGGCTCTCAATAACCTATAATCCTAACTGATCTTCCTTCCTCCAAGTATTTTTACTGCTTCCTGTGTATATCTAGAATTCATCCACCTCTTACTATCTGTGGCCACCCTCATCAATTCATCACCAGGCTCCCTCCTGGACTACTGCAAAAGCCTCCTAATTGCTATCTCGTCTTCCAAGCTATTTTCACTTGGTATTGGCCAAAATCTTGAAATGCAAATCTCATCATTTTATTTCACTTTTGAAAAGTCCCCAATAGTTCCTTCTTCCTTTGCTAATGAAAATCAAAATCCTGGGCGCCTGGGTGGCTCAGTTGGTTAAGCGACTGCCTTCGGCTCAGGTCATGATCCTGGAGTCCCTGGATCGAGTCCCGCATCAGGCTCCCTGCTCAGCGGGGAGTCTGCTTCTCCCTCTGACCCTCCCCCCTCTCATGTGCTCTCTCTCTCAGTCTCTCTCTCTCTCAAATAAATAATAAATAAAATCTTTAAAAAAAGAAAAAAGAAAATCAAAATCCTAATTTTGAGCTGGCCCCCACCTTCCTCCTCTCGAGCCTCATTTTATACCATTCATCCCCTTCCCTCCAGCAGTGGTGACTTTGGATATGATGTTCCATCTGCCTAGAATACTTTTCCCTCCCTGATTACCTAGCCAGCTCCTATTCATCTTTCAAGTCTCAGCTGAAAAGCCATTTATTCAGCAAATCTTTTCTTAACTTCTCTTTCCTGAGAAGGATTCCCTATACTTATATATTGGTTTTCATAACTGTGGTGTAGGTGTTTATCTGGGTAATTATTTGCTTATCGCTGTCTTCCCTGCTTGACTGTGAGTTCAGTAAGGACAGGATTTGTGCCTTTCTGTTCACTGGGATATCCCCATTAATAGGAGTGTGCCTGCTGTATAGCAAGTAGGTACTAGACGAAGGGATGAAATGTTTTCCTCCACCTCATACCATAAAGAGAACACACCTGCCTTCATCTTTGGTAACATAGGAATGCAGCCTAGAGCAACAAAGTGCATTCCTCTTTTAGACTTCTCTATCTAGAAAATATGAGCCATATCTGAAGCCAACTATCTCACTTATACTTATGTGTCAATCTTTATCCAGAATATCAGGGCCACTTGTTACCCAATTTTCTATTAATGGTTGTGCTGGTTAATAGAATTAGAGTTCATGAGCCCTGGTACATGGTCTTAGTTAGTCTAAAGAGAAGGCAGTGCCATTTTGACAGGTGAAATGATTTTCTCTTGGGCAATCAATGAGAGAGAGGGAGAACGCCTTCCTTTCTGCCCTAATTTTAAATTTTGCATAGGTGGTCTTTCTTTTAGCTAATTGTAAGCTTTCTCTTCTTGACTAAAGTCAGAGTTTTATGTTGGAATTTGGAGACCAGATGGGTTTTATCTACGAGAAATAAGAGCGAACTCTTAAATGAGCAAGAGTTTTCATTTTCTATTTTCTTTTTTTTTTTTTTAAGATTTTATTTATTTGACAGAGAGAGACACAGCCAGAGAGGAAACACAAGCAGGGGGAGTGGGAGAGGGAGAAGCAGGCTTCCCGCCGAGCAGGGAGCCCGATGCGGGGCTTGATCGCAGGACCCTGGGATCATGACCTGAGCCGAAGGCAGACGCTTAACGACTCAGCCACCCAGGCGCCCCCATTTTCTATTTTCAGTTTAATAAACCTTCATTGAGCGTATACTATGTTTAAGACTCATGAAAAGGGTGGGAGGGGGAGAGATACAAAGATACATAGAGTATAGTCTTTTCTGTTTTCAAGGAGCCCATACTCCAGTGAAGGAAATAAGCAATTGCCTATAATAAGTGCTATAGTCAAAGTAGAAGCAAAGTGCTTCTGGTACATAAAGCTGGAGAGACCACTGACTGGTAGAGTGAGAGGTGCCCCACGGATATTGTTGACAATGATGATGATGATCTTGACGATGAAAAGGTGGATGTTGTGTTGATGTTACAGCTTGTCCAACTATACCAGAAAGAAGGCTACTCTAACTTAAATGGTAAAATCACCTCTTTGTTTTTATTTTCAGTGATGCCACATTTTTCAGTCTCAATAGAACCAGAAAAGAATTTCATTGGCTATAAGGACTTCAATGATTTTGAAATTACTATAAAAGCAAGGTAAAAAGTTTCTTTTCTTTTTTTTCTTTTTTTTTTTTTTTCAGATTATCCAGCTAAATCAAGAGCCAAGTCTTGTTGGTGATAGTTGCTCAAGTGAGAAGTGTGATTTTCCCCCACTTTATTGAGATATCATTGACATGTAACATTGTGCAAGTTTAAAGTGTACAATGTGTTGACCTAATACACACATATATTGTCGTGATCTGTGATTTAATGGAAGTGTTTTCTATGACTTTGGGATTGACTGATTGAGGAGACATCAGGCCTATAGTTTATTTACTCATTCCAATTTTCACTGATTCTGATTTTAGCTTTTTTGGTTACTCAACAGCAAAAAAATCCTAAAGTTTTAAGTTCAAGGTGTATGTTTAGGAACCAGCATGACTTAGGATATTGGGACTGAGATATGAAGCCTTTACTTCTTGTCATTTTTTTTTTAATATTATTTATTTATTTATTTGACAGAGAGACAAAGGGAGAGAGGGAACACAAGCAGGGGGAGTGGCAGAGGGAGAAGCAGGCTCTGTGTGGAGCAGGGAGCCCGATGCGGGTCTTGATCCCAGGACCCTGGGACCACGATCTGAGCCGAAGGCAGATGCTCAACCGACTGAGCCACCCAGGCACCCCACTTCTTGTCATTTTTTAATGGCTTACTCAACCAGCTAATGCTACATGACTACTTCAAGACCCAATGCTTTAAAACCACAACCATTTACAAGACAGCTGGCAATTTCGCTGATCTGGGCCAGGCTGAATGTCAGCTGAGCTCACCTGTGTGCCTGTAATCAGTTGGCAGGTCACCTGGGGCTGACTGGTCTAGGGAGGTCTTACTCACATGTCTGCCAGTTGACTAAAGCAACAAAGACTGTTGGACTTTGTGTATCTCTCTTCATCCAGCAGATTAGCCTGTAGTAGCAGCAATGCCCACAGAAAGAATGTGGCAGAATGGAAGTCCTCTTGAGACCTGAGCTTAGGACTGGTTCACCATGACTTCTACCACATTCTTTTGTCCAAAGCAAGTTATAAGACAAGCCCAAAGGAAATAGATTCCCTTCATACCTTTCATCTGCAAGGAGCTACAAAAGTGGTGGATTTACGGGGCGGTGGAGAATTGCCATTAGTTTTGCAAGAAAACTCAGGTCATTTAAAAATGACAATATAGGGCGCCTGGGTGGCTCAATCAGTTAAGTGGCTGCCTTCAGCTCAGGTCATGATCCTGGAATCCCAGGATTGAGTCCCCGCATCGGGCTCCCTGCTCAGTGGGGAGTCTGGTTCTCCCTCTGACCCTCCCCACTCTCATGCTCTCTCTCTCTCTCACTCTCTTTCTCTCAAATAAATAAATAAAATCTTAAAAAAATAAAAATAAAAATGACAATACAATGTAGTAATTAGTAACAATAACCAATTTATATAACTGTATGTGTTGGGCATTTCTCTAAGTACTCTGTATATATTAGCTCACTTAATCTTTATGAAATCTCTGTGAGGCAGATACTATTTCTATCTCCATATGACAAATACAAAAACAGAGGTACATAAACATTAAGTTATTTGCCCAAGATCACACAGCTAGTAAGTTGCATGGCCTGTCTGGTTTCAGAATTCAAGCCCTCAATACTACCCTATACTGCCTTTCTTATTAGCATTTATTCCTAAGATGGAGTGTTACATAGCCTAAACCAACACAAAGGCTCATTTGACAGAGAATTCTAGAAACTGACTTCTTTTAATGGAGACACTTTGTTTGTTCAGACTATGGATAAGGAAGGTTAGCTCTTGCTATAGTGTTACTTGCTATGCAGCAAATTTCCTTTAGCCTCATTTTAATTCCAAACTAAAAAGGAAATATGCAGTTAGAATGTTAAAAAAGAACTTATATTACAATGAGATTGGGCATGCTGCTTTTAAAGATGTAAAAGAAAATAGGGAACTGAGCCCCACTGATATCAAAATCATCAAGGAAGCAGTATATCCTGGTCCTGGACCTGAGACCTTTTGATCTCCTCAAGATCCGTTTTTTCATCTTGCACAGAGTAGTAAAAATCTGCACTTTGGTTTTATTTTTATAGCTTTATGAGGATGAAATGTAATAGTGGATGGAAGACACATGAAAGTGTATCAGGTGCTTTACGTAATTTTAAATTGTTACATTGGATCTGAATTTTATTGTAACCATGTTAGCAAAACAATTTTATGGTATTATTGTTTGGCAGATATTTTTATAATAAAGTCGTCACCGAGGCTGAAGTTTATATCACTTTTGGAATAAGAGACGACTTAAAAGATGATCAAAAAGAAATGATGCAAAAAGCATTGCAAAACAAAATGGTGAGATGTTAAAATGGGTTCACTTGTACCTAAAGACACATCAGGAAGGCTGAAGAAAAGTCACTTCCAAATCATCTAGTCCAACCCCTCATTTTACATAGGTGTGGGAATCAAAGCTAAAATGCTCTCTTGGCTTCTCCTGGTCCTCAGGATAAAGTCCACTGTCCGTGACATCAGCTTCCCTCGCCAGCCTATCTTGCGCCCCATTTCCTCTCCCTGGTGCTGGTCACTCCAGTTCCTGGAACTTACACTAGTCTCTCTTGCCTCCAGGTGTTTGCAATGCCTCCCCGTCTACCTGGGAACGTTCTTTCCCTTTGTCCCTTCTTCTTTGATGCCTGGCTAATTCCTTCTTAATGTCTCAGTGTTAACTCCCTTTCTCTGGGAAGTCTCCCTGACTCCTGTAAACTAGGTTGGCTGCCCCTGCCAGGTACTCCCTTAGGCCTTGAGCCTCCCTTAGTGGAGTATGTTTCATACTTTATTACAGTGGTTCTCAACCAGAGACATTGTTTACAACCAAGGGGACATTTAGCAATGTCCAGGAACATTTGTGGTTGTCACCACAGGGAAGGAGGGTGCCACTGGCATTTAGTAAATAGAGGCCAGGATGCTGCCAAACTCCTGCAGTGCACTGAGCAGCTCCCAGCAGCAAAAAATTCCCCTTTCCAAAATGTCAATAGTGCTGACATTGAGAAACCCTTCTTTATTGCTGTGGTTTATTTATTTATCATTCTCTACACCAAACTCTCTGTGGGTCTTAATTGTTCCTGTTATATGCCCAGAGCCAACCTGAGTCCTGGCAAAGAGTAGGTTCTCTATAAATATCTGTGAGTGAATGAATTCACTGGGAAGTTATTTGTCCACAGTTAAGGGCTAGTGGTTGCCGGAGCTCAAATTTGAGCCCTGATCCCCTTTTCCTTGTTCAGTGTTCTTGACATTATACCTCAGATGAAAGGACTCCTGTCATTCTGCTCACTCTTGCATATCCGTGTGGTTTGTATCATCAGTTAATTAGCCTATGCTTTTCCAAAGAGTTTTATTTATTCAAGATATAAAGCAGACAAAAAAAAATTTTTTTAAAAATTTTAAAAAGATGTAAAGCAGACACCTCTTTTTAATGTAAGATTCTATGCTAGACACTGAGATTTGAAGGTAAACAAGACAAAAATCTCTGGCCTCAAGCTACTCAATTTTAGAAGAAAAAATAAGGCGAAAATCTATTTTACTATTGTGGTTAATAATTTAAAAATATGACTTAACTCCATCTCCCTCTATCCATTGTGTGTTTTTAAATTAGTGTTTCAATATGTAAGCAGTGAGGTACAAATTAAATAGCATAAAACCCAACAAACTCTCTGGAGCAAAAGTAAGCTGGAAAGCAGGCCCAGAAGATGGACGATGACTCAAAGATCGGGAGAAGGAATCTTTGTCAGCTAGTGCAAAAAAGTCCTGTTGAACCACGTAATGTTTACGACTCTTCCTATACATCTATATCCATAAGGTAGAAAATAACATTCTGGGCTTATTTGTAGACTTAATCATTCACCCTACTGATGACAATAAACCATTCCTCTAATAGTTGCCTTCTATTCAGAAGCTAGTAAAGGCAGATTTTGTTAATTTTTCTCTGTTAAGTTCTTCTCTGAAATACTTCTTTCATTTTCTGCTTTTAAAAGTTGATAAACGGAATTGCTCAAATCACATTTAACTCTGAAACGGCAATTAAAGAACTGTCCTATAACAGTCTGGAAGATTTAAACAACAAGTACCTTTACATTGGTGTAACAGTCATAGAGTCTACAGGTAAGTTTTTTTTTTTTTTTTAACTTTCTCTTGAATAATATTTAGACAGCATATTAAAAGTTTAAATAATTTCTGTAATTCTTTTGTATTTTATTTTCTTTCTTAGTTAAATTTTACTTTTCATATCATTAAAAACAGATTAGAATAGAGCTCTCCCACACTCTAGTCATTTGTTCTCTTATCACCCCAAGTGCAAAATGGGATAGCATCTGCCTAATTGATATTGATATCCTGATATCTGGCTTGAACATCTAGCACCCCAGTGTTCTTACCTGGTAAGAATAAAAATCAAAATGAGATTATATATGTAAAAATGTTTGATAAAGTACTACGCAAATGAAAGATACTGCATTTAGTCTCCTTATCTGTACAATGATGGAGTTGAACTAAATACCTCCTAAAGCCCCTTTCAGCTGTAATATTCAGGAATTCTATAAAATTGGAGGTAATGTTTCTAAAATGGGTACAATAATAGTATATACCTCATAGGGCTGTGGTGAGGATTGGAGAGTCAACATATGCAAAGTACTTAAAACAGTACATGTCACATAGTGAGAACCATATAAGTGTTAGGCCCCCTCCTCCCCCTTCTCCTCTACCTCTTTTCTCTTTCTTCTTCTTCCTATCCTCCCTCCTCCTCCCCTTTCTTCCTTCCCCCCTCCTTCCTCCTCCCCTTCTTCCTCATCTTCTTCATCCTCCTCCTCCCCCCTTTCTTCCCCTTCTTCCTCCTCTTCTTCCTCCTCTTCCCCTTCTCCTCCTCTTCCTTCTCCTCCTCCTCCTCCTCTTCTTCCTTCTTCTTCTTCTTCTTCCTCCCCCTCCTCCTCCTCCTCCTACCTACCTACCTACCTACCTACCTACCTACTACTTTCTTAGCATCCTTAAAATCTTATCTAATGCTCTCAACCCATTCCAGTGGTTTTTAATAGTCATTAATTATTACTCCAAATTAGGTCAATTTGTCTTACTTCCGGTATCTTGATTACTGATGTTCTTTATATTTTCAGGTTTATATTGAATCCTTAAACTAACTTGAACAAATAATTTAACCACACTAGTCCTTTTTTTTTAATAACATGGGAATTAGACCAGATGATCCCTAATGCCCCTTCCACCTCTTTAAATTTGTCCTTCAAGAGTAGTAGAATGAAGTATTGAGATAATTATTCAGTTGTTGAGTTCCTTGTATATATCAGATGATCAATAGATATTAGAGAATGATACTCCTTGCCCGGGGTATTATTTTTGACATGACTTTAATGTTTCTTTTTTACTTTTACTTTTTCTCAATTTATTTCAAATAAATACCATTTAAGCAATATTTATGAGATTTTCAGAGTGTTGCTAAACATACAGGCTTGCAAATATGAATGATGTATAATCCCAACACTCAAGTGGCTTACCACTAGCATCAGCTGTAAGACAGGGAAACAAAGAATTTTGTTATAAGCAGGAATTCTATTTGTGCTCAATAAGCAAAGTACTTAATGCTACTGATCTCCAGAGGAAGGTAAGCTCCTAGGTGACTATTGAGCAACCACAGACAATATCCTGAAGATGATCAATCTTGAAGGATAAGTAGGGTTTTGAGGCAGGGATGGTAGGTAGATGGGGGTGAAATGGGACACCCTCTATAGGGTGGAAGGCAAGACTTGATCTTTGAGATTACCCAGTTGATTATCCAGTTGGCTGAAGTATAAGATATGTATAAGTGTGTTAGGGATGAATACTGGAAAGGAGTTTAAGGATACTGGAGCTTTGTATGTTATTGGGCTCCTACCGGTGGACTCTCAGGGCTCCTTTTACCTCAAGCACTCTTTGTGTCTTCTCCATTTCTCTCCATATCCCTGTGAACCCCTATAAACTTAGTGTCTAGTCCTTTCCTTCTTTCCGTCATCCCTTGTACATATTCAACTGAAACTCAGGTCACTGACAAAAAGTGGTGTCCCTTCCTCACACTCCTCCTCAGTCCAACCCTATAGTCTCCTTCTACAAGGGGCGACTCTATACACAAGCCTTGGATGCAAGGCTTTGGAGACACCTGAGGTGTAAACTTTTCTCTGCACTGTCCCTTGGAATCAAGACCCATGCCCAACTTACTCCTGATGAATGAATGCAGGAATGGAGCCAGTGAGTGAATGAGTCTGTGGAGACGTACTCAGGTAAGCTAGATCCCCATACCGAGTGGTATAGCCCTCAATGTGATGCATGTCATTTCTTTAGGTGGATTTTCTGAAGAGGCGGAAATTCCTGGCATCAGATATGTCCTCTCTCCCTACAAACTGAATTTGGTTGCTACTCCTCTTTTCTTGAAGCCTGGGATTCCATATTCTGTCAAGGTAGATGAAAGAGAGAAAATTGATAAATATGGTTGTCTTTTTCTGTTTACAGAAAGCATGAGGGTGGCAAACAGGGGAGGGGTGCTGGAGAAGGGAATCACAGAGAAAACTCATCTGCAAAACCTGCCCCTCCTAGAGATGAGGAGGGGGGTAGGAGACTGCAGGTCAGCTTCAGCCTTGGGAGCGATTTCAACCCTCAGAACGAGTGTCAGTATTTAGGAAGGTAGACTGTGTTAGGCACTCCCTTAAAAAGCATTGCATTTAATTATATGTAAATAAAACACCATAAGCCTGTAGTTTAAAAAATGCTAACATTTAAAATTATTTCGTGGCATGTTCTCCAAAATCCTTAAGATAGGAATATCATTCCTTGAAAGTAAAACCCCATTCTCTCACTATTTTTTACTTCCTGTGTCATCTCCGTTTGCATTTCTGTGCTTTTCAGTCTGCCCCTGTGGTCCTTGCCATAACTCTTGTCTCATGTTCTCTCTCTGTACCATTCTCCATTCTTTCCATTTTGGCTCTTTTGGTCCTTGCCTCTCTATTCTCTCTGTTCTCTGTTTTTTGGGTTTTTTTTCTTCTTCTTCCTTCCCTTTTAATATTTTCTCTCCTCCTTCCACTTTTCCTTTTTAAAATGCTGATAATACAGTGTTAATACGTTCATTTGACTTTCTAATTCTATTTTATTTAGTGTTATATATTTCATTATATGTAATACATATTATATTTTTAAGATGGAAATTTTTGTTCCCTGTCTTTAACTTAGAAAGCTAGAACATAGGGTTTTATTTTTTTATTCTTAAAATGTGTTGCTTTTAAAAATCAAATTTGGTATAGTTAAAATGCACTTAATACTCACTGTCTTAAGAGAGTGGCTTAAGTGATCACTGGCTTTAAGAGAAAAAGATTTGCCAAGCTAAAGTAACCTTTGGACATGCTTGTAGCTTCTTTCATACATATAAGTATATTATAATATATGTTATTATAGGATATGTATGATAATTTATGGTATATTATAGATAATATATAATATATAAAAAATACCATAAATATAATACTATTATATTGAATATATCTATATTATTTTAAAATCTTTTGTATATTTTCTACCACATATAAAAATAAAATAACATAAAGCATATCTTTGTGGAAATTATGTATGGCCACATGCATGGCAGTGAGAGGTAAAGGTTAAGAGAAAAAAATATGAATGTATTATTTGTCATGTCTAAGAGAATTACTCCCAGAAGTGATTGCCTCATTTTCTCCTTTATCCAGTTCTAAACGCACTGAAGAATCACAGAAGTTAGGTAGCAGAAGACCTTATCACATCTACTTAATGGACTTAGTAGAATGATATTTATGTCCTGAGTCTGCTTGATGTACAGGGAATGCATTCGAAAATGACATAACTAAATAGAACCAAACCTTCCTATAATCTAAGAACATGCTTCTCTTTACTGAAGTAAACATGAATAATTTATATTTTTGTGGGGAGGAAGAAAAATTATTTCAGAATTGTTCTGCTTTTAAAAAGTAGTGACGAGCTACTTTGGACTATTCTGACAAACAGGTGCAGGTTAAGGATTCGCTGGATCAATTGGTAGGAGGGGTCCCGGTGACCCTGAGTGCACACACGGTTGATGTAAACCAAGAGATGTCTGACTTGGAGTCAAAGAAAAGTGTAACACGTTCCAGTGATGGAGTAGCTTCATTTGTGATTAATCTTCCATCTGGAGCAACGGTGCTGGAGTTTAACGTGAGCTGAATTCTCCTGTTGAATTTTCTAGGACAGTGTGTGCTTTTGACTGTGTGTTTTGGCTAGTGTGCAGAACAGATGCGGCAGATTTTAAACATGAGTCCAGAGAACAGATCCACAATTTCGCATCCAAAGGGGGAAAACCCCACCATAAGAACCAGAGGCAATATGCTAATCCATTGAATGGTCCTTGAGGAAGATAAGTCTATCATTTTTTATTTGGGAATTAATTATTTTCTTTTATATTAGTAAGACTATATTAGAATCTAGAAGCTTCAGAATAGCTTCTTTCAGTAGTGAAAGTCAGTGGTAGAAATATTCTCTCCTTCACTCCCACCTTTTATCTTTTTTCAGGGACACAAAAAGGTCAAACATGGAAGCTTCCCTTTTTCCTAGCTGCATAAACCACTTCACCTTCGAGCTCAGTTAATAGGCTTCTCTCCTAGCAAATAATGCTTAAGTTCCCAATCCCAAATAAAAAATGAATAAATTAATAATGCACATCAATGACTGCAGCATGTACGCATTCACTGTCATCTACTGAGCACTTATGAAATGCTAAGAGCTTTATGTAGAACACATTTAATACCCAGTTAGTCAGCTCCATGAGTTAGAGAATATTCTCTTTGCCATTTTGCAGCTGAGGAAAGGGGGGCTTCTAACCTGTCTTGTGATTAAATAACTTATCCATAGTTAATAAACGGCAGCCCTGGGATGCAAACCAATGCCTATCTCACTCCAGAGCATGAGCTAATAGCCCCTTTGCTGTCAAAAGTGGATATTGCTGCCATGATACCATCTCTGCCCCATTCCGTATTTATAGGTGCATCTCTTGTGCCACCACTTCACACTGAAACTGGACCAGAGAGTCTGTGTGATGTTCGTTTACAACTCTTGTCCCCAGTCCTCAAGACCTTCCCACAGATACCCTTCTCTTACCCTGCCAACCCATAGGAAGAAGAGTCCTCAGATTGCCATGACATTTCAGGAAGAGTGCTAATATTTGTTCCAGGAGCATCTTTCCCTCTTCACTTTACCAGACTTTCCCACCATAGCTCATAATTCCATATTATTCCAATTATTGTCCATAGTCTTTGTTACTTGATACCACAGCTGTACAAACATTGGAGTAATGGAGTCTTTTTTTCCTTTAGCGTTTGGTGTTGTGAAATTTAGAAATTTATAAAGCAAAGGAAGAAATTTAAAACATATTTTTTCACAGAAAATATTTCATCACAGTCCACATGTCTCTTTTGAAATTTTCCTTTTCAGGTCAGGACTGATGACCCAGATCTTCCAGAAGAAAATCAGGCCAGCAAAGATTACCAAGCAATAGCATATTCATCTCTCAGCCAAAGTTACCTTTATATTGACTGGATTGAAAACTATAAACCTTTGCTTGTGGGAGAATATCTGAATATTATTGTTACCCCCAGAAGTCCATATATTGAGAAAATAACTCACTATAATTACTTGGTAAGTACAGTAATGATAAATTTACATCTGTCTATTCCCCTACCTGGACATCTCTCTTTATTAACAGAGGAACATGAGAATGATCCCTTACATTTGTTTTTACAAAGCACTTTCAAGAACATAATCGAATTTGGTAATCAGTTTTTCAAAAACCTTTGAGATGAGCCATGATTTTCATGACCATTTCCTAGATGATGAAACTGAGGAACAGGGAGGTTAAGAGGTTTGCCATGGTCACTTAGCTTGGAAGAGGAAGATTTCTATCTGAACGGGAACCTCTGACTCCTTGTCTGATACGCTTTTCACCAAAGAGTGCCTGATTATTCCAGAGAGAGAGCCTGATTAAGTTCTCACATTACCTCTGCTCTAGTTCATGGCCAAAGATACATGCCTGGACCTATTTCAAGTATGTGCATTTCATTGGCATAAAAGGGGGCTCCAAATCCTGCTCCTAAGAGTTGAGTCATACGATACCTACTCCAATTCTGTAGTTTAGGAGCATTCCTATTATGTCACTTATATTAAACAAAGGTGGTCAATCAAGCCTGTGGGTAGAACCTTAGGACAGAAGGTAGGAAAAACCCTGACAATTTTCAAAGAAATGGGACGTGTTATTCCGATGGCCAGGCCAAACAGGTGGTGATGGCTTTTTCAACATTTTTGAGAAAGAAATTAAAAAAGAAATGAGGAACACAGATCATAGCGACTGATGAAGAATTATGGGACCTGTGTAGGGACTGTGTACCAAAACCACATATGCAGTCCTGCTCTCCAAGGACAATTTAAGGGATCTTTGAAGACATTTTGGCTTCATATGATTTGTAAGCTTTTTTTTTTTTTTTAAGATTTTATTTATTTATTGGAGACAGAGAGAATGAGAGAGAGAGCACATGAGAAGGGGGAGGGTCAGAGGGAGAAGCAAGCTCCTTGCTGAGCAGGGAGCCCGATGCGGGACTCGATCCAGGGACTCCAGGATCATGACCTGAGCCAAAGGCAGTCGCTTAACCAACTGAGCCACCCAGGCGCCCCAAGCTTTTTTTTTTTTTAACCATGTGCCTCCAGTTTAGAACCTAATCTCTGGCTTTAAAACTTAATTCCCAAATAAGATGCACTCCACTTACTCATCTATTTTTTTTTTTAATCAATAAAACGAAAGAGATTTTAGTGACAGTGTGATGACTTAAGCAAATTTGGGGTGAAATCTTAGCTCTCTGATTTCCTAGTTATGTGATTTTGAGCTAAAATCAGTATGACATTTAGTTAATTCCTGAGCCCCAGTCCCTTTATCTATCTGCACAATGGTGGTAATATTCCTATCCTGGTTCTTGTGAGAAAGAAAGGAATTAAGTGAATGTAAAAGTTTCTGACATAAAGTGGGCCCATGCTTGTTAACTTTCTTTATCTTTCATATAATTTCTACTCCAGCTCTAAGCTCCATCCTGAAGCAAAGAGTTTGTTGGTTATTTTTTTTTTTGCATTTTATTTTTATTTTTTTATGTTATGTTAGTCACCATACAGTACATCATTAGTTTTTGATGTAGTGATCCACGATTCATTGTTTTCATATAACACCCAGTGCTCCATGCAGTACGTGCCCTCCTTAATACCCATCACCAGGCTAACCCATCCCCCCACCCCCCTCCCCTCTAACACCCTCAGTTTCTTTCTCGGAGTCCATAGTCTCTCCTGGTTCGTCTCCCCCTCCAATTTCCCCCTTTCATTTTTCCCTTCCTTCTCCTAATGTCCTCCCTGCTATTCCTTATGTTCCACAAATAAGTGAAACCATATGATAATTGACTTTCTCTGCTTGACTTATTTCACTTAGCATAATCTCCTCCAGTCCCATCCATGTTGATGCAAAAGTTGGGTATTCATCCTTTCTGCTGGCTGAGTAATATTCCATTGTATATATGGACCACATCTTCTTTATCCATTCGTCTGTTGAAGGGCATCTCGGCTCTTTCCACAGTTTGGCTATTGCGGACATTGCCACTATAAACATTGGGGTGTATATGGCCCTTCTTTTCACTACAAAAGATTTTGTTTTTAATGGCTACTACTGCTGTTTATTTTTTAGATTTTATCCAAGGGCAAAATTGTTCACTTTGGCACAAGGGAGAAACTTCCAGATTCATCTTACCAAAGCATAAACATTCCAGTGACACAAAACATGGTTCCTTCAGCCCGTCTCCTGGTCTATTACATCGTCACAGGAGAGCAGACAGCAGAGTTGGTGTCTGACTCAGTCTGGTTGAATATCGAAGAAAAGTGTGGCAACCAACTCCAGGTGAGCCACAAATTATGAGTCACAACCAAATTTTCTTCTGAGTAAAGGAGACTGTAAATGTCACTACTTGTGAAGGTTTGTCTCACACAAATGACCTTTTCTTTTCTCTTTCAAATATCTTTTAGGTCCATCTGTCTCCAAGAGCAGTTGCATATTCTCCAGGCCAACATGTAGCTCTTGATATAGCAACTGAGTCAAGTTCCTGGGTGGGCCTATCAGCAGTGGACAGTGCTATATACGGAGTCCAAAGGAGAGCCAAGAAGCCTATGGAAAGAGTTAAGTAGTGCATGGCCTTGGTTGCTGCTGCATGGGGTGACTCTGTGCAATGCTTCATGAAATATGGCCCTAGGATAGGTTGTGGGGAAGAATTAGGGGATGACCAGGCCTGGTTTTCTGTAATATACTCAAAACAATGGTTCTTAGGAAGGCAAGGCAACCCCACGTGAGTCCCTAAAGCATAGATTTATCCTTTTTTGTTTTTCCAAGTGTAGAATTAAGCACTTTAAAAACATATGACCAAGATGGCAATTATACTCATGGGGCAAAATTGCCATCAACTGGGGGGGGGCTTGATATTGAAGAGTTGGGGGCTTTATAGTAGCAGCACAATAGAAGCCTGGAAGGCAGCCTCTGGAAGGTTTTTGGTTTTGTTTTCTTTTTTCACTCTCTTTAAAATCTGTGGCACAAAAGAATGAAAATTATTCAATTCCCCTAAATTCCCATTTATCACCCCTATGCCCTGCTAATATTATCTAGGCTTGAATTTCTTTGAACAAGAAAGAAAAAAAAAACTATACAGTTAAAAACATTCAGAAAAGAAAAAAAAAAAAACATTTGGGATCAAAATTAAAACTGGAATAAGCTTCCCCAAACAAATTCTCACCCACTTAGAACCTAGAGTCTTTTTACCCAAAACACAAGAGGTTGTGCTCCTTTTTTTTTCTTTAGCAACTTAAAAATTAATTTGTCTGGTAATTCACTAATTCGTGTGTTTATTTATTTATTATTTATATGTTATATTGATCACAGCGTGCGTTCTATGTACAAAACAGCATGGTTGGTTCCTGAGAATCTTCTCACCAAACTTAAAACTTAGTTCTTGTTTTAATTTTCAATACGTATGTGTTTGTAAATATAAAAGGTCAAACTAAAAAAATGAAGTTGGGAAATTTGGTTTTTGACTGTTTGACAAATGAGTGATCTCATTTGTTATAACCATGTGACAACTTGTACCTTTAGTTCTTCAGAGGAATGATTTATACATCTAAATAGACTCAACATGTTGCCTTTAGTTAACTCCTAAGAATTATTTAATTAGCTAATTACCTTTGGACAGGTGTTTCAAGTCTTAGAGACGAGCGACCTGGGCTGTGGGGGAGGTGGTGGCCGCAACAACGCAGATGTATTCCATTTGGCTGGACTCACCTTCCTCACCAATGCAAATGCAGATGACACCCAAGAAAATGGTAAAATGTTAAGCATTTTTTGTTTATTCTTCAAATTGATTACTGAAATTTACATTGATCATTTTCCTCCTGGACATCCTTTTCGTAATTCTCTTCCACAGTATTCTCTACACTGATCTTAGAGACACATGACTACATAACTCCCCAGTACAAAATGCTTTACTGGCCATCAAGATAAAGTACAGTTTTTAGTGTGGTCCTCAGGGTCCTCCATGATCTTCTCCCCATCTCTCTCCAACTACCTTTTGTCTTGCTCTACCTTACCTTATGTTTAAGCTGTACAGAACCAAGGGTAGTGGCACTATGCTTGGTGGCCATTTGGGTGGCACTGTACTATTGTACACCTTTAGGCCTTTCCCCATCAGGACTGCTTTCCCTTATATTAGCCTGAAGAAGCTGGTGAAAGAATCACCTCCTCTCTCAGGCCTCTTCCCCATATAGAAGCCTGACCCTCCTCCTTTCACAGGGAGGATACTGTAGGAACTAGCTCTGTTTATAAGCAACACAGCAGCAGTGCATCACGGCACGTTCTTGCATTTAGTTATGTATCTTGTCTCAGCCGCTGCACTGCGAGCTCTTTAAGGACAAGGACCACATCTTAATTATATTCTTTCTGTGGCTTTAAAATTGTTCATAATTATATTTGACCTATTATTCATAATAATAGAGCAAAAGAACAAATAATAAAAGTAGCATACCCAACAAAATCTTTGCTTACTTTCTTTTTTATCTTATTATGTTAATCACCATACATTACATCATTAGTTTTTGATGTAGTGTTCCATGATTCATTGTCAGCATATAACACCCAGTGCTCCATGCAGAACGTGCCCTCTTTAATACCCATCACCAGGCTAACCCATCCTCCCAACCCCCTCCCCTCTAGAACTTTCAGTTTGTTTCTCAGAGTCCGTAGTCTCTCATGGTTCGTCTCCCCTCTGATTCCCCCCATTCATTTTTCCCTTCCTACTATCTTCCTCTTTTATTAACATATAATGTATGATTTATTTCAGAGGTACAGGTCTGTGATTCAACAGTCCTATACAATTCACAGCGCTCCCCATAGCACATACTCTCCCCAGTGTCCATCACCTAGCCATCCATCCCTCCCACCACCCACCACTCCAACAACCCTCAGTTTGTTTCCTGAGATTAAGAATTCCTCATATCAGTGAGATCATATGATATATGTCTTTCTCTGATTGACTTATTTCGCTCAGCATAATACCCTCCAGTTCCATCCACGTTGATGTAAATGGCAAGATTTTATTCCTTTTGATGGCTGCATAATATTCCATTGTATATAAATACCACATCTTCTTTATCCATTCATCTGTCGATGGACATCTGGGCTCTTTCCACAGTTTGGCTATTGTGGACATTGCTGCTATAAACATCAGGGTGCACGTACCCCTTTGGATCCCTACATTTGTATCTTTGGGGTAAATACCCAGTAGTGCAATTGCTGGATCATATGGTAGCTCTATTTTCAACTTTCTGAGGAACCCCCATACTGTTTTCCAGAGTGGCTGCACCAGCTTGCATTCCCACCAACAGTGTAGGAGGGTTCCTCTTTCTCTGCATCCCCGCCAACATCTGTTGTTTCCTGACTTGTTAATTTTAGCCATTCTGATTGTTGTGAGGTGGTATCTCATTGAGGTTTTGATTTGTATTTCCCTGATGCCCAGTGATGTTGAGCACTTTTTCATGTGTCTGTTGGCCATTTGGATGTCTTCTTTGGAAAAATGTCTGTTCATGTCTTCTGCCCATTTCTTGATTGGATCCTTTGTTCTCTGGGTGTTGAGTTTGATAAGTTCTTTATAGATTTTGGATACTAGCCCTTTATCTGATATGTCATTTGCAAATATCTTCTCCCATTCTGTCGGTTGTCTTTTGGTTTTGTTGACTGTTTCTTTTGCTGTGCAAAAGCTTTTATCTTGATGAAGTCCCAATAGTTCATTTTTGCCCTTGCTTCCCTTGCCTTTGGCGATGTTTCTAGGAAGAGGTTGCTGCAGCTGAGGACAAAGAGGTTGCTGCCTGTGTTCTCCTTTAGGATTTTGATGGACTCCTGTCTCACACTGAGGTCTTTCAACCATTTTGAGTCTATATTTGTGTGTGGTGTAAGGAAATGGTCCAGTTTCATTCTTCTGCATGTGGCTGTCCCATTCTCCCAACACCATTTGTTGAAGAGACTGTCTTTTTTCCATTGGACATTCTTTCCTGCTTTGTCGAAGATTAGTTGACCATAGAGTTGAGGGTCCATTTCTGAGCTCTCTATTCTGTTCCATTAATCTATGTGTCTGTTTTTGTGCCAGTACCATACTATCTTGATGATGACAGCTTCGTAATAGAGCTTGAAGTCCGGGATTGTGATGCCGCCAGCTTTGCTTTTCTTTTTCAACATTCCTCTGGCTATTCAGGGTCTTTTCTGGTTCCATACAAATTTTAGGATTATTCGTTCCATTTCTTTGAAAAAAGTGGATGGTATTTTGATGGGGGTTGCATTGAATGTGTAGATTGCTCTAGGTAGCATTGACATCGTCACAGTATTTGTTCTTCCAATCCATGAGCATGGAATGTTTTTCCATTTCTTTGTGTCTTCCTCAATTTCTTTCATGAGTATTTTATAGTTTTCTGAGTACAGATCCTTTGCCTCTTTGGTTAGATTTATTCCTGGGTATCTTATAGTTTTGGGTGCAATTGTAAATGGGATCGACTCCTTAATTTCTCTTTCTTCTGTCTTGTTGTTGGTGTATAGGAATGCCACTGATTTCTGTGCATTGATTTTATATCCTGCCACTTTACTGAATTCCTGTATGAGTTCTAGCAGTTTTGGGGTGGAGTCTTTTGCGTTTTCCACATAAAGTATCATATCATCTGCAAACAGTGAGAGTTTGACTTCTTCTTTGCTGATTCGGATGCCTTTTATTTCTTTTTTGTTGTCTGATTGCTGTGGCTAGGACTTCTAATACTATGTTGAATAGCAGTGGTGATAGTGGACATCCCTGCCCTGTTCCTGACCTTAGGGGGAAAGCTCTCAGTTTTTCCCCATTGAGAATGATATTCGCTGTGGGTTTTTCATAGATGGCTTTTATGATATTGAGGTATGTACCCTCTATCCCTATACTCTGAAGAGTTTTGATCAAGAAAGGATGCTGTACTTTGTCAAATGCTTTTTCTGCATCTATTGAGAGGATCATATGGTTCTTGTTCTTTCTTTTATTAATGTATTGTATCACATTGATTGATTTGCGGATGTTGAACCAACCTTGCAGCCCAGGGATAAATCCCACTTGGTCGTGGTGAATAATCCTTTTAATGTACTGTTGGATCCTATTGGCTAGTATTTTGGTGAGAATTTTTGCATCCATGTTCATCAAGGATATTGGTCTGTAATTCTCCTTTTTGGTGGGGTCTTTGTCTGGTTTGGGGATCAAGGTAATGCTGGCCTCATAGAATGAGTTTGGAAGTTTTCCTTCCATTTCTGTTTTTAGGAACAGTTTCGGAAGGATAGGTATTAATTCTTTAAATGTTTGGTAGAATTCCCCTGGGAAGCCATCTGGCCCTGGGCTTTTGTTTGTTGGGAGATTTTTGATGACTGCTTCAATTTCCTTAGTGGTTATAGGTCTGTTCCGGTTTTCTATTTCTTCCTGGTTCAGTTTTGGTAGTTGATACATCTCTAGGAATGCATCCATTTCTTCCAGATTGTCTAATTTGTTGACATACAGTTGCTCATAATATGTTCTTATGATTGTTTGTATTTCTTTGGTGTTGATTGTGATCTCTCCTCTTTCAATCATGATTTTATTTATTTGGGTCCTTTCTCTTTTCTTTTTGATAAGTCTGGCCAGGGGTTTATCAATCTTGTTAATTCTTTCAAAGAACCAGCTCCTAGTTTTGTTGATCTGTTCTACTGTTCTTTTGGTTTCTATTTCATTGATTTCTACTCTGATCTTTATTATTTCTCTTCTCCTGCTGGGTTTAGGCTTTATTTGCTGTTCTTTCTCCAGCTCCTTTAGGTGTAGGGTTAGGTTTTGTATTTGAGACCTTTCTTGTTTCTTGAGAAAGGCTTGTATTGCTATATACTTTCCTCTTAGGACCGCCTTTACTGCATCCCAAAGATTTTGAACAGTTGTGTTTTCATTTTCATTTGTTTCCATGAATTTTTTTAATTCTTCTTTAATTTCCTGTTTGACCTAGTCATTCTTTAGTAGGATGCTCTTTAGCCTCCATGTATTTGAGTTCTTTCTGACTTTCCTCTTGTGATTGAGTTCTAGTTTCAAAGCATTGTGGTGTGAAAATATGCAGGGAATGATCCCAATCTTTTGGTACCAGTTGAGACCTGATTTGTGACCTAGGATGTGATCTATTCTGGAGAATGTTCCATGGGCACTAGAGAAGAATGTGTATTCTGTTGCTTTGGTATGGAATGTTCTGAATATATCTGTGAAGTCCATCTGGTCCAGTGTGTCATTTAAAGTCTTTATTTCCTTGTTGATCTTTTGCCTAGATGATCTGTCCATTTCAGTGAGGGTGTTGTTAAAGTCCCCTACTATTATTGTATTGTTGTCAATGTGTTTCTTTGCTTTTGTTATTAATTGGCTTATATAATTGGCTGCTCCCATGTTAGGGGCATAGATATTTACAGTTGTTAGATCTTCTTGTTGGATAGACCCTTTAAGTAGGATATAGTGTCCTTCCTCATCTCTTATTATAGTCTTTGGTTTAAAATCTAATTTGTCTGATATAAGGATTGCCACCCCAGCTTTCTTTTGGTGTCCATTAGCATGGTAAATGGTTTTCCACCCCCTCATGTTCAATCTGGAGGTGTCTTTGGGTCTAAAATAAGTCACTTGCAGACAGCATATTGATGGGTCTTGTTTTTTTAATCCAATCTCATACCCTGTGTCTTTTGATTGGGGCATTTAGCCCATTTACATTCAGGGTAACTATTGAAAGATATGAATTTAGTGCCATTGTATTGCCTGTAAGGTGACTGTTACTGTATATTGTCTGTGTTCCTTTCTGGTCTATGTTACTTTTAGGCTCTCTCTTTGCTTAGAGGACCCCTTTCAATCTTTCTTGTAGGGCTGGTTTCGTGTTTGCAAATTCCTTTAGTTTTTGTTTGTCCTGGAAGCTTTTAATCTCTCCTTCTATTTTCAATGACAGCCTAGCTGGATATACTATTCTTGGCTGCATATTTTTCTCATTTAGTGCTCTGAATATATCCTGCCAGTCCTTTCTGGCCTGCCAGGTCTCTGTGGATAGGTCTGTTGCCAGTCTAATGTTTCTACCATTGTAGGTTACAGATCTCTTGTCCTGAGCTGCTTTCAGGATTTTCTCTTTGTGTCTGAGACTCGTAAGTTTTACTATTAGATTATTACTATTATTACTATTATTGATTTTGAGGGGGGTTCTCTGTGCCTCCTGGATTTTTTTTTTAAGATTTTATTTATTTATTTGACAGAGAGAGACACAGCGAGAGAGGGAACACAAGCAGGGGGAGTGGGAGAGGGAGAAGCGGGCTTCCTGTGGAGCAGGGAGCCCGATGCGGGGCTCCATCCCAGGACCCTGGGATCCTGACCTGAGCCAAAAGCAGACGCTTAACGACTGAGCCACCCAGGCGCCCCTGCCTCCTGGATTTTGATGCCTGTTTCCTTCCCCAAATTAGGGAAGTTCTCTGCTATAATTTGCTCCAATATACCTTCTGCCCCCCTCTCTCTTTCTTCTTCTCCTGGGATCCCAATTATTCTAATATTGTTTCATCTTATGGTATCACTTATCTCTCGAATTCTGCCCTCATGATCCAGTAGTTGTTTATCTCTCTTTTTCTCAGCTTCTTTATATTCCATCATTTGGTCTTCTATATCACTGATTCTTTCTTCTGCCTCATTCATCCTAGCAGTTAGAGCCTCCATTTTTGATTGCACCTCATTAATAACCTTTTTGATTTCGACTTGGTTAGATTTTAGTTCTTTTATTTCTCCAGAAATGATTTCTCTAATATCTTCCATGCTTTTTTCAAGCCCAGCTAGTATCTTTAAAATTGTCATTCTGAACTCCAGTTCCGACATCTTACTAATGTCTGTATTGATTAGGTCCCTGGCAGTCAGTACTGCCTCTTGTTCTTTTTTTTGAGGTGATTTTTTTCCATCTTGTCATTTTGTCTAGAGGACAATAGATGAATGAGAGAACAAAATGCTAAGAGGGTAACAACGACCCCAGAAAAATATACACTAAACAAATCGGAAGAGACCTGAAACCGGGTGAAAAGAAAGGGAAAGAAAGAAAAAAGAAAAAGATTAAAGATTAAAAAAAAAAAGAATATGATTAAATATGATCAGGCTGGTGTTTTGGTCTGTTAGAAGAAAGTGCCTCCCAAAGTTTTAATGAGAAAGGGTAAATATGATGAAGGGATGGAATATGACTATAAAGATGAAAATTATAAAAGAATTTTAAAAAGGTATTAATAAGAAAAGAAGTTGGTTGAAAAAAGAAAGAAGAGGAATTAAAAGGGGGGGGATAGAGAATGTGATCAGGCAGGAGACTAGAAAAGCCATACACTAGAGATTTAGGGCACATTTTGGTCTGTTAGAAGAAACTGTATCCCAAAATTTTAAAGAGAGAACAACTTATATATATATACCAAAAATAAGGTTAACTACTATGAAGGAATAGAATATGACTCTAAAAATGAAAAATAAAAAAGATTTTTAAAAAAGGGATTGATAAGATGTTGGTTGAAAAAGGGGAAAAGTACAATTCAAAAAAGAAAAAGAAAACAAAGAAAATTTAAACAATTAACTTTGAAAGACTAAAGAATCATGGTAAAAAAGCCATGGATTCTATGTGCTGTATGCCCCTAGCGCTGTAGTTCTGCCATTCTCATTGATCGGTAAACTTGGTCTTGGCGGGCTGTTCTTGCTGATCTTCTGGGGGAGGGGCCTATTGCTATGGGTCTCAAATGTCTTTGCCTAAGGCAGAATTGCCCTGCCCTTCCAGGGGCCAGGCTAAGTAATCTGCTTGGGTTTGGTCTGGGAGCTTTTGTTTCCTGCAAGCTTTTGTACAGCTTTGGAGGACGAGAGTGAAAATGGCGGCCTCCCAATCTCTGCCCTGAAGGAGCCGAGAACTTGGGCCCCCACTCCTCAGTACTCCCCCAGAGAAAAGCAGTCAATCACTCCTGTCTCCCCAGTCTCCGGCTGCACTCCGTGCTCACCCGGCCTGTGACCGAGCGTTTCCATCTCTGGCACCCGACTCGGTGTGGAGTCTCCAAACCCAGCAGATCCCTGCGGTGCACTCCTGTGCTGCTCCTCCTGGGGGAGGAAGGGGAGTCTCCCGGGATCTGCCGCTTGTTGGGTCCCTGCTGGAAGAGCAGTGGCCCGACTGCTATGGATCACGGTTTATGGCAACCCCGAGCTGAGAGCCTACTCCTTGGCTCTGTCTTTTCAGCCGGCTACCCGCTCCGATACCTGGGAGCTCTGCCACACTCAGGCACCCCCAGTCTTTCTGTGACCCCGAGGGTCCTGAGACCACACTGTCCCAGGGAGGGTTCCACCCCCCACTTAGCCACTGGAGTGATGTCCCTCAGCAGAGCCGACTTCTAAAAGTTCCGATTTTGTGCTCTGCTGCTCTATCACTTGCCAGTAGTGGCTGACAGAAGCTCCCTCCCCCCACCATCTATCTTCCCAAATATCCCCTCAGATTCACTTCTTCACACGTCCTACCTTCCAGAAAGTGGTCGCTTTTCTGTTCAGAGAGTTGCTGCTATTCTTTTCTTCAATCTCCTGTTGAGTTTGTAGGTGTTCAGAATGGTTTGATCCCTATCTAGCTGAATTCCTGGGACCAGACGAAATTTAGGTCTCCTACTCCTCCGCCATCTTGCTCCTTCCCCAAATTTTGCTTATTTTAAATGCTTAGATATTTCTCTCTAATCAGTGGATCAAAAGCATTGTAGGATTTAGAACCAAACTCAAATCAAACAAGTCAAACTGGTTAGATGACACTAGATCGTGAGCTCCTCTAAGCTAAAACAAGTCATATTAAGATGTGTGGTGCACCATGCCTAATCGAAAACAGGATCTCAGGATTTGTTGAATAAAATGAATGACTTGTAAATGTTTTAAATACTTGAATAATTTCATGGAATTTTCCTTCTTGATATTTTATCTCCTTTTTCCCTTCTTTGTTTTGTTTTTTAACAGATAAGCCTTGTAAAGAAATTCTCAGGCCAAAACGAATGCTGCAAAAGAAAATAGCAGAGGAAGGTACTCTAAAATTTCATGTGGTTGTGAAAAGGTTATGATCCTATTATTCAAAAGCTGGAGAGAACTAATCATTGTCTAATTTCCCCTAATCCAAATAGAATGGATGAAAAGAAAGATATGTACAGATGTCTAGCTCAACTCTTTCAGAAAGATTAATCCAAATAAATCCAATACTTCATTTGCTATAACCTCAATCTGAAGAAAATAAGTATTATTTCTATCTCTAAAATCTAAAAGATTAACTTTTATTTGTTACAAATACTTCCTCTCTACAGACTTCATTTGGCAACTAAAATTATATTCTTCCATTTTATTCTTACAAAATCTGTGATTTGATTAACTTTGAAATGTACCTGGAAACCTATTTCTTCTATTTTATATATTTAACAGCGAATAGTATTTTGGATTATTCTTTAGGAAATCAATCTAATAGAAATTATTTTTAAACAATTATTTAAATAGAAATATGATCATTGACAATGTTAAAATAGGAAGAACGTTGAAATGGAAGTCAGTCACCTGAGTTCAACTAATAATCATGCTCCAAGTAATAATAATTCCTTCCCCCATCCATATATGAGTTATTTTAATTTTAACCTTTGTTCTAAGTTCTAATGAAATGAAAAAGGAAGACGCTGAGTAATTTGAGCACTTCTCATGAAGGATGATGCCACTAGTGATGGTCTATAAACCATGTCACATAAGAAAAGTTTTTAAAAACAGGATCTGTAGCTTCAAGAAGGAAACACTTGTATAGTGGTGATACCTATCTTCAAATATTTGAAGGCTTCTCAGTTAACTTATTTTACCCAAAGGGTGCTGAACCCAAGGTGCCCGTTTCAGAAGTTAGTATTTAGCTTAGTCACAAGAAGCTCTTTAACCATTTAGTGTGAATGAGAATGATCTACCTGGTGAGGCCACATTCTCCCCATGCCTAGAGCGGCTGGTCATTCACCTAGCAGTGGCTGTTGTGGGGCAGTAGAAACCAGGTACCCCTCGAGGTCCCTCCTGAGGCAGAGGTGTCATGACTCTGCATAATCAGGGACACTTGCATCATTACCATTTCAGTGGCTAAATACAAACATGCCATATTGAAGAAATGTTGCTATGATGGAGCCTTTCGTAACTACGATGAGACCTGTGAGAAGCGCGCTGCCCGGATTAAGGTAGGACCCAGATGCGTCAAGATTTTCAAGGACTGTTGTAACATCGCCAGCCAGTTCCGTTCTAAAGAGCATCATAAAAACATCCAGTTGGGAAGGCTGCGTAAGTTTGACATTTTCTATCAGAATTCTGCCCCGTTTGGGGAATCTTGTGTAATTCTGCGCTGCGAAGAAAGGGCAGTTTTCATGCTTTATTTACAGTTGAAATTAGAAAAGATGACTTGTAAATGCCCATCAGAAGGAAATCAGTTATCATTTTTGGCAATCAAAAGAGGTACATATAGTATAGAGCAGAGCACAGGAGCCCGTAGTCAAGACCCCAGGGCAAATTTAAAGCCAGCTCATTCTATAAACTTGAATAACTATATATCCTCTCTGAGCCTTAGTCTCATTTTTCAAGCAAGAAGCTTGGGCTACATGATCTCCAGTATGCCTTTGAGTTCTAGAATTCTATGGTTCTGTGATATTACAATCATTAAAAATTTTGTTTATGCCTATACTGATCAAATATAGCCAAAGATTTCTAAACTTAGCACAAGGTTAAGTGTACTTACATAGAAGATGAAATCTTATTTCCGTTGCAACCATAAAATATGTTTTCAGAATTTATAGACCTCTCATTAATAGGTTTTCAGAATTTTTAGGACTTTCATTCATTTATGTACAGTCAAAACAAAATGAACAAAAGCAGAATGACGGCTCCTGTTTCAGAATCTGATCATTTGTCTTAACAGCATGTCTTTAAATATCGTCCATCTAAGTGGATATATTTCTGTAAACATAAATTTTTGTGGCCATTTATCCAAACTGTGTTATTATATATATTTAGGTTGTTTTCAGTTTTTTGCTTATTACAAGAAGCACTTTCACAAACATTCTAGTACATATATTTTTCATTGTCCTATTTTTCATCTGATTTGGCTTCCGCTGCATGGAACTGAGTCTCTGCTACTCCCTCCCTCCTCTCTGGTACTCTGCTCTGCCCCTCGTTCTAGAAAGCCTGGGCTCCCAAAACTCCCATAGGTGTTGCAACTCTGCAGGGGTCTGCATGGGTTTCTCTCCCTGCTCTGCAGCCTGCAAACTGCCTCCAGACAGTAAACCTGGACAATTCCAGGGTTCACCTAACCTGTCTCCGTTCTCTCAGGAATCATAGCCCTGGGTCACTTATGCTGTAATGTCTGAAAACTGTTGTTTTATATAATGCAACTGTTTTTTAAGTTTGTTTTTTTTAAATTTTTGTTTGTTTTTAGTGTGTGTGTATGTGTGTGTGTGTGTGTGTGTGTGTTTAAGACAGAAGAGTAACCCCTATCAGTGCCTCTTGGACAGAAGCAGAAATTCTGTCCATTTTTATTAAGGGAATTATAAATAAATTTCCTTTAGGTAAACCTCCCTTATTTTATAACATAAATGCAATTACTGTAATCATAAGAATGCAAATAACTTTATAGATTGATCAGAATCTTTTATAATCTCAGGAACACTAAGCATTTAGCAATTTAAGAAACAAGTCATTAAAGTTATTTTTATGCTTTATTTGCTTTGTCAGTACCAAGGCCTTGAAAGTTCTATTTTGAAATCACTAAACAAAACGTTTCATTGACCTTTTAGAAACTACTCAAGTTATAGATTAATGTCCATGCTTTAAAATTTGGCTCTAAGTAAAATTTGTGTTGTTTTTTCATAATCACACATACTCCCCCGCCCCCCGCCCGCAGATATAAAGACCCTGTTACCAGTAACCAAGCCAGAAATAAGGAGCTATTTTCCAGAAAGCTGGTTATGGGAAGTTCATCATGTCTCCAGAAGGTATTATACTTCCTCAACATTCCTCTGAAAAATGTGGGAAAATGCAAATATTATAGCCAAAAATCTGGAAACTACCCAGTTCCCAATAGTTTATTTAAGAGTTAAGACAGTTATTACCATTTGATCAAATTTTGTTTTATTTGCTTCACTTTTTTTTTAATGTGTGCTTGCTCTAGTAACTAGTTCTAGGGTAAGATTAACTAACTCTTGGTGAGGAAGGGTGCTATTGCATTTAATTTCATTCTACCTCAGTAAGTCTGTACTGAACACCAATGTGCGCTATATGCTATAGTAAGCAGCCATTTTCATCCTGAAATAGCTATACTGTAAAATAAATATTGATTAATAAGAAGAAAGGTTCTTTTCTTGTTATTCAACACATTTTTATGGAATGCCTACTCTGTCCCAGGCACTGAAAACAGTGATGAACAGTGCTGAGTCCCTGAGCATCACCCTTCCCTGGGGACTCAAAACATTGACTTCCAGGCGCAGTGTAAGCCCTGAGGCCCAAGCCCACCATCAGTCTTAAAATGGGTCTCCTCGTCTCTACTCTTGTCCTCTCTAGTCCTTCCTCCACAGTGTTGTCCATTTCAGCTGGCATTGCCCCTTGGCTAGCACTTCCTCTGGTTAGCCTTCCCACCGCTCTCCCCAACCCTACCAGTGACTGGATTAATTAGCCCTCCCAACTAGCCCTGTTGCCTGTAACATACACCTTTATAATGGCCTGTTTACCTGCCTGTCTTCCACATTAAAATGATACTTCCAGGACAAAGACTAAATTCAGATTACTGCTTTATATTCAGGACCTGGCATAGAGTCCAGCTTGTAGAGGCACTCAAATAAATGTGTTGAATCAATGCACACTGCCTCTGAACTTTTTTAAATGCTTTATTGGTACAGCTATTATAGTGAATTGCAATTTATTTCTTTAACTGCTTCTACGAGACTATAAACTACTTGAGAACAGCACTATATCTTATAAGTGCTGTGTACTCAGTGTTAGTGCTGTGCCTGACACAAAGGTGGTGGACAATAGCTGTTTGTTGAATGAAATAAATAGATAGATAAGCTTAATCTTAATCAGAAATTTTTAGTTATGTTGACTTTGTTATGAGCAATGTTAAGATGCATGACTTTGCTGCCCTATTTTAGAACATACCGCACAATAAATATCTTTTTGTATGTTTTGAATTTGTGGTGTTTCAAAGGCATCTTTCTGAATTTGAATTCTCTTCATACAAGTGAAATATTTAAAAAAATGCAACATGTAGGAGAGTTAATGAATATATTTTTCTTGCTTGATTTTTCCTTAATACCTGATGTATTTTTGCTTTGTTGTGATTTTTTTCTTTCTTCTAAAGTAGTATGAAGCAAAAATTCTGTTAGTGAATGCTGGCAAGTTGGGCTAATCACTGTATTTGAATATTAACATTTTAACTTTCAGAAGCCAATTGCAATTTGTGCTACCTGATTCTCTAACTACCTGGGAAATTCAAGGTGTTGGCATTTCAGATAGTGGTAAGCGAACTTAAGTTATATACTCATTTCAGGAGTGATTTGATTAGCAAAATGTAGTTTTTTTGTCATAATCTATATAGTTCACCCAGGACTTAAGTGGTGTCATTTGTTAAATATCCTTCTTAATGTATTACAAAAAGACTTGGATATGCCCATATCTTTGACCATATTAATTTGTTCTTCTGCTCTTCTATTAGCCATCATTTTATCAATGCTGATGTCAAGTCCCCATTTTCCTTTATTTTTCTCAGTGACTGGGAGCTTGAGTAGAGTTAGAAACAAATGTATGACTTCTCTCCTGGGCGAATGCCCTTTTGTGGCGATTTAGTACAGATACTTTATTAATAACATCAGAGTTGGTTTTGTTTGTTTGCTAATTTTTATTTAAAATCTTGGTTTCCACAATCAAAATGTTATACCCATTAAATAGAGTCAATAATGAATATCTAAAAAGGGATTTGGTACTTAAGGTGATAAACATTCTCATGCCTTAGGTAGAATTAAATCTCTGTTAGACAAATGAAGCTTTCTATTAATACCAATTATTATGGAAATACAGATCAATGAGTAGAAAACTCAAAGACATGACAGTGCAGAGAAGAACATGATATAATATTCCTTTATCCTTGAAGCAAAGCAAATCTGAGACACAGTAGTACTAATAAGGCATTGTAGAATTCCCTAATATGCCTCTACTTTGCTTTCACTTTGGACTGAAGGTATATGTGTTGCTGATACTCTCAAGGCACAGGTGTTCAAAGATGTCTTCCTGGAAATGAATATACCATATTCTGTTGTACGAGGGGAACAGATCCAATTGAAAGGAACTGTTTACAACTATAGGACATTTGATATACGGGTAAGTAGGTATTTATTATATGTTCAAATAAATGGAAAAAAGGAAGAATTCTCTGATTTTATAAGAATTCTATTAATGGAATTATCACATACACAAAAAACAAAAATTCAACTCAATGAAGGGATGAAGAAAGGAGGAAGACTTAGGACAAATTTTCTTATAACTCCAATTTAAAGAAGAATACAAGGGGCACCTGGGTGGCTCAGTTAGTTAAGCATCAAAACTCCAACCATGGCTCAACAACTTGCCTTCTTTTTGTCAGCACACGACTAAAGAGAATTATACAATAGGGTGACGGATTTCACTTGAAAATAATAGTCACAAAACTTTATATGGGAACTCAATGTGGTCCAAAACTCCAACTATATTTTTTGAAAAGCTCTAATTTCATTCTTAGAGATAAGTATATCAGTGGTTTCCAAAAATTTTGCTTACATACTCTCTAAATTTTGGGGGGGGAAACTATGTACCCCATTGGCACATTTTTAATTAGCATCTAGAATTTTTCATCATAACTATAATTTTGGGAATATTTAAATATTAATGTTTTCTCAATGAAATGATTATAACAAACTTTATATGTATACAGCAGAATCTAAACACCATAACATTCCATTTAAAAATACCCAAATAAACTGTTATTAACAACAGATTAGATATCAATTCCTTTTTCTCTGTGAACACATATTCCCATTTCACTCTCCTAATGTTATATATTTTATGCTTGAATGTTTTCTACTGAACACCCTCATACTTTGATTCAACAAAAATATGTAGATATATTGAAATTGAAATGTTTTTGAATTCTCTAAGACTCTCCGTGTCAAGTAATTGCTTGTGGATTTAGTTAAAATTATGTAAGCATTTTGATACATATTGTCCTCAAGTTGTAAATTAATGTAAGGGAAACCGACCTGCCTACAATGCTGAATCTTTTACATCTCTTTGTCCTTTTGCTTTATTCATTAGGTCAGTGGCCAGCTATTGCCCATGGGCCCAAACTGACCTGCTGCATCTTGTGGCCTGTACTCTAAGAATGGTTTTTACATTTTTTTTTAAAGATTGAAGGAAAGAAGAAATTTTCATGGTGCATGAAAATTATATGAAATTCAAATTTCAGTGTCCACAAATAAAGTGTACTGCCACACTTACCTGTGTAGGTATCATCCATGGCAAAGTTGAGGAGTTGTTACACAAACCACTAAAGTGACGCTTTCATTGCTCAGAGTGCTGCCGGTTGCAATAACACAGTTGTAACTCAACAGGCTTTTAAGTGACATGCGTCTCACTGCACTGCCACATTTTGTTTAATTTTTAAATTATCAGTGCATTTTCATTGTATCAAAATAAGAAACAAGAACATCTGTGGTATCTCAGGGTTAGTCCCTATTAATTCTTTCCTCAAGTATAGGTCACATTTTCTTATTTCTTCTTATCTAGTAATTTTGAATTGGACCTTGGACCTTATTAATGAAATGTTACAGTGACTCTGGGGTCGATCAAGTTCCTCTGAAGATCTTCCATTTTGTTTTGTGTGTTTTAGCAGGCAGTTGGCTGAGTTCAATCCCAAAACTCTGAAATCTCAGTTCTGTTCTATTAGCCTTGGTCTGGATGCGTGGAATCTGTGCTGTGTGTTGTTCAAGGGTTGGCCAGGTTTAAGTAAAGTTTATATGCTGAACTTGGAACACCTTCACATTTCAGCTCTGGTGGCTGTTTCGTATTCTGTCCCCTGGTTCTTCAAGCCAATAAGATGACAGGTTCTGCCAGGGGTTTAGCACTCATCAAGGCACTACTGGGGCCTTCCCTCAGGTGAAAGGTGTAATCAACAGGAATCTCACCCAGTATCATTCTTTCCTTCCAGCTGCTGCCTTCTCTTCCACTCTCTAGTGCCTTTAGGTTGTGTGTGTGTGTGTGTGTGTGTGTGTGTGTAGTCGAGAGTTTATAGTTGTGTTTGCAGAATGGTTGTCCAACAGGATCTACTCGGCCATCACTAAAAGCAGAACTCCTGCTATAGGCTTTTTAAATCGATATTCTATGTCTGAAAACTGAAGATATTCAGTTCTAAACATTCTTTTCTATTCCCAACTTACTAAGAATTTTTATAATGAATTTATGTGGAATTCTGTCAAACCACTCTTCTCCTTCCCCATCCTACCCCTGCTATCCTGGGGGAATGAATCATTGGCCTTGGGCAACCCAGTAGGCTTCTTTAACTCCTGCCCTACCCATGCAGGTTGTTGTGTTTCCCAGAAAGATAATTAAGAGGGAAAAAGAACATTCCATTTTTGAGAAATTCTTAAGATTAGTTGTTGAATGTTGGCATTCTTTCTTGTTTACCTGCTTGATTTATTCTGTATCTTACCATTTTATGCTTTGGGATATAGTTCTTAATTCTATCAGTTCACTAGATTTTGAAGTGAAGATGAAAAATATTCACTGTTTCAACCAGAAGTAGGTAGGTACTATTATTATTATCCCCATTACAAAGATGACGAAATGAACAGTTAAAGAGGTCATGTGACCTGATTTTGTCCTACAGTAGGGGGCACAGCCAAGATTAGAACCTAGATCTTTCTGGAGCCCATGTTTGGTTGTAAAATGGGTCCAAGTGGGGAATTAATAAGCGACAAGATTAGAAAAATAGGGTGGGGACATATTGGGCAGGGCCTTGAATGCCAAGAGATGGCGTTCTCAGTCTTTCCTAAAATCATCATGTGTTGAGTACCAAAGGCTGAGCTAAAAGATATAAAGGGGAGTAAGACATGTAAAGTGCCTCAGCCTGGGGTTTCCACTGCCTAAGGTACAAGCATGTAAAGAGACCATGCAACAAATGGTATCATGACAACGTGAACAAAGAACCTGAGTAACTTCACACCTGATTTAGAAGGTTATAATCTAAGGAAGGTAAGACATTTCAGAGCCGGGGCTGAACTTGCCAGACATCCCTTCACGTTGCTAAACTCTACAGCAACTTGTGTGTGTATGTTCGAAAATCTGAAATGAGCTTTATCCTCTGCCTTATAATCTAAGGAATTCTTTATCACTGTAAAAATCTCAGGGAGAGTTTGTATCCAGACGAAGAAGGTCAGGGCATACTTTCCTTACCATAAAGTGTTTTAATATAACTGTTCACTGGTAATATTTCAGTTCTGTGTTAAAATGTCTGCTGTGGAAGCAATCTGTACATCAGGAAGCCCAGCCATTGACCACCAGGGCAGCAGTCCCTCCAAATGTCTGTCGCAGAGAGTAGAAGGTTCCTCCAGTCATCTGGTGACCTTCACTGTGCTTCCCCTGGAAATTGGCTTCCACAACATCAGCTTTTCACTGGAGACTTCAGTTGGAAAAGAAATCTTAGTAAAAACATTGCGAGTGGTGGTAAGAAAAATACGCTTTTTTTCTGATTCTTTTTAAAAACACCTTTTTCATAGGCGAAGGTGAAGAGTATACTTAGCATGGTAAGTAGTGTATGGAAGTGTCAGGTCACTATGTTGTACACCTGAAACTAACATAACACTGTGTATTGATTATAATGGAATTAAAATTTAAAAAAGGAAAGAAAGAGAAAGAACAATAACAAACACTTTTTTCATCCTGAAAAACAAGTTGTCAGCAGCTTATCATTAAGTAGATCAGAAAAAGAACACAGAGAAAAATAATATAAATGTAAATGTAACAAAATGCTAACATTTGAAGGAAACTGGGTAGAGGTTATCTCAGATTTATTTTTGTACTATTCTTTTTTTTTTTTTTTTTTTTTAAAGATTTTATTTATTTGACAGAGAGAGACACAGCGAGAGAGGGAACACAAGCAGGGGGAGTGGGAGAGGGAGAAGCAGGCTTCCCGCAGAGCAGGGAGCCCGATGTGGGACTCGATCCCAGGACCCTGGGATCATGACCTGAGCCGAAGGCAGTCGCCCAACCAACTGAGCCACCCAGGCGCCCTATTTTTGTACTATTCTTATAACTTTTCTTTAAGTCTGACATTATGTTTTAAAAATTTAAATAAAACAGTGGTACTTGCTTATTGTATATGTATATTGTATATGGAATAATGAAAAACCACAGAGAAGAAAATTAAAATCACCGATAACTCCCACACCCAAAGATATCCAACTGTGACAATTTGGTCACAATATAGCCTTCCAAGTTTTTCCCCCTAAGACACACATTCAAAAGGTGTGTCTTGAAATCGATGTGCCAGACATTAGGCAGGTACTGGATTTCCAACAATAGATAAGATACAGCCCATGCATTTACAGTTTAGAATTTATAGTCTAAAAAATGTCCCATTTACAAATGAGTAAACAGACTAAAAAAGGAAGAAAACCATCATTTATTAAGTACTATTTACCCACATAGGCCATTGAGTGTTTTCTTGTTATCTTACTAAGGTTAAGATTCTTGCCAAGAGGCACATGGCCAATTAATGACAGAACTGGGCCTTCTTAGGTCTTCATTCTCTGACCTCTGTTTTCAGCCATGAAATCACTTCAGTAGACATGTACTGACTTATTTTGTGTAAGGCATGTCCTATGCATCCTTGCATGGTGGTTCCATGCACACTCTGGAGATAGGCTGCCTGGGTTTGAATCCTGGCTCCACCACTTCCTAGCAGTGTGACATTGGATAAGTTTCTTGATTTCTCTATGTGTTCTTTTCCTCATCTATCAAATGGGAGTAATAATAGTTTCTACTTCATAGAGTATTTTTTTAGGCTAAACGAGCTAATACATACAAAGCACTTAGATCAATTACCTGGCTTATAATAACTTCTATTTAAGTATTTGCTCTGGTTATTATGCAAGTAGCCAGAGAATCTTATTCTTGCATGTATGGATATAAATATTTACACATATTTTGCCTTTAAAAAAAAGAATTTTTCAATTAGAAAGTCTTCAAGTTGATCCAAGAATTCAGGTCACATAAATTTAATTATATTCTTGCGTCATTTGAATAGGCAGCTGAAATCCAGTGAACAAATTAAGGCTCCACTGAGGGAGTTAAATTTAATTATATTCTTGACAATGTTTTCTCCCTTTTTAGCCAGAAGGTGTCAAAAAGGAAAGTTATGCTGGTGTTACTCTGGACCCAAGGGGTATTTATGGTAGGCAAAATGATTTTGTATTTGTACGTCTTCTTTTGCTCTAGAAATTAAAGTGTCTAGGTAACCTGAAACACTGTTTTTCAAAATGTCAATTGTCTGGAATAAGAAATATCCACTTCTTAGTTCACTGACATTCTTAATAGCATGTGTTGTATTGTAACCTGGATGGGTTTAGAACAAAGAAAAAGAATTCCATTAATTTTAAGTGCAAAGCATTGAAATAGTAATAATTGCATGACTTCTCTGCAATAGTAGTCATTTTCTATCCATCACAATAATAATTTATAATATTTTCTTATAGAACCATCAATCCCAAAGAACACCTAAGAAAAAGTCATTTCCATACTTCTTTAACACGCAGTATTTAAAAACACAATAATGCTGATTAGTCACTTAACTAACCCATTCCTCATTGTTCCTGCTTCCCTGCTTTTATCCTTCAATAAAGATATTCTGAATCTTCTCACAGTTAGAATTTTGCGAATATCCAAGCATTTAATCAAGGCCCATACATGTATATATATGCGAAATTTAGAATGTGTTCAACTAACAATTCTTTTCAACAACAAAAAAAGATAGCCTGCCATAGTTCTTATTAAATGGTTAAAACTTACCTTATTATTGCATTGAATAATTTTTCTTTGTTTTCAGTGATATAGCAATGAGGAAAAAAGTTTACTTATAAATCAAGACCATTATACTCAGAGAGCCATTTCCTCTGGGCAAGCAAAGAATTCAGACCTTTACCTTTAAATCAGCTGAGTATCCTAAGTTAAGGATGACTTCAACAGAGTAACAGAAAAATCCATCCTAGATGCATATATCCAGATGCTCCCATTTTTAAAAATTTTATCTTCACACAGATCTTCTTCCAGCCCATCTGTTGTGAAGGATCTGTGGGTAGAGATATTACAAGTTCTGAGGTTTGGGGCCTCATACAGTTACATCAAGCCTCAGAGCCACTGTGTCCTTTTTTTCTTCCCATTTACCCGTGTGCCCCCTATACTGACATTACTTCAAACTGATTTCCACAGTGGCCCTGTCTTGTACATCCCCAGCGGTGGACATCAGGGCCACAAGATGGGAATGATCTTTTGTCTGGGAATAAGTCTCTCAATCAAAAATCTTGGTAAAAAAAATAGTAATATTAAAATCTATGCCTCTTTCCAATCTTGCCTTATGACTTTTCCCCTTATCGTTTTAGACAACTTAGATTTAGGCAGCTTTGTTACTTTCTAGAGGGCTAAATAGGGTAAAGATGACAATTAATTCTGTCCAGTGAGTTCGGAGAGTTTATTAAATACTTCCAATATTTGTATGTCGGAATTGCTATACCAATACGATACTTTATAGAATTCCATTTTTTTAAAAAAGATTTTATTTATCTGACAGAGAGAGACAGTGAGAGAGGGAACACAAGCGGGGGGAGCGGGAGAGGGAGAAGCAGGCTTCCTGCTGAGCAGGGAGCCCGATGCGGGGCTCCATCCCAGGACCCCGGGGATCATGACCTGAGCCGAAGGTGGACGCTTAACGACTGAGCCACCCAGGCGCCCCTAGAATTCCATTTTTTTTTTTAAAGGCCAAAATATATTTGGAAAAGTAAATGGACAATAACCTCACTGGAAATTTGAAAAAAAAATATCAGTGAGGGAGAAGGAGGTATCAGAACAAATTGTAAAATAATAGGAATTAAAATAGTGTGGAATCAGCTTAAAATGAGGACTAAATGTGGAAACTCAATCCAAAGAGCCCTCATCCTTGGTTCCTGCTTTCTCTCCCCCACAAGCCCTTTACCTCCAAATCTTTTCTTCTCTGGGCTGCAGGGAGTTCAGCTCCTCACCACCCCCACCCACTTCCTGGCACACCAAATGGTCTGGGCAGGCCCCTCGTGTTTTCTTCCCTCCCTTCATTCCTGAACCCTGCTCCTGTTTCCCTTCCTTCAAATGCACCCACTCAGATCCTACTCTACATCCTCCTCTCTTTCTTCAGTTTTTAAACTCAACATTCTGTTTTAAAGATACACTCACTGCTTCTCACATAGTGTTTCAGAGTATATTCCACCACAATTTTATTTATCCATCCTCTAGTGACAGATTCCCCACCACCGTGAGCAATGCTGCAGCGAACATCCTTATACGTCTCTCTTTACAAACCTGTGCAGCATGTATCTGGACTGTATATCCGGGAGTGGGACTGCAGTGGCAAAGGGCATACGTAGATTGAATATTATTTACTGCCGTCACACTGGTCTTCAGAACGGCTGTGTTAGTTACACATCCACCAGCACTGTGTGAGGGTTGTCATCTCTCGACATCCTCACCAACACTTGGTATTATTACTGGCCTCTCTAAAATGTGCCATTTATGAGAGGCATAGGATGCCATCTCATTGTTTTAATTTGGATCCTTCTGATTACAAATGATTTTAAACATTTCTCCATATGAGCTTTCCGCTTGACGGGAGGCCTGCTTCTCCCTCTCCCACTCCCCCTGCTTGTGTTCCTGCTCGTGCTATCTCTCTCTCTGTCAAATAAAACCTTAAAAAAAAAAAAATTCTCCATATGCTTATTGGTCATTTGGGCTTCTCATCTGTGAATTGCCTATTCCTATCTTTTGCACTTTGTTCTATTTTTCCATTTGGGTTTTCTTGTCTATTTCTTATTGATTTTTGTCTCTGGTGTACTCTCTTAAAAACATATTTATTTATTTGAGAATGAGAGAGCGCACGCGAATGAGAGGGAAAAGGGGCAGCGGGAGAGGGAGAGAATGTCCAGCAGACTCCCTCCTGAGCACAGAGTCCGGCGGCAGCAGGGCTCAATCTCATGACCCTGAGATCATGACCTGAGCAGAAATCAAGAGTCAGACACTTAACTGACTGAGCCACTGAGGCGCCCCTCTGGTGTACTTTTTTTGAGCAATAATGAACCCTAGTGGGTTTTGAACAGGAGTCCTTTATTCTGATATAGTCAAATTCATTATAACTTTACTTTATAGCTATTATATATTTTGGGGGTAATCTTTAAGAAGTCTTTCCCTGCTCTTAGTTCACAGAGATATTGTATATTTTATCCTACTCGTTTTACAGATTTGACTTCTAAATGATTTAATCCCTCTGGTGTCTACCTCTATATGTGATGTCTTGATGAGTCTTTTTATTTTTTATTTTTTTAAGATTTTATTTATTTATTTGTCAGAGAGAGAGTGAGCACAAGCAGGGGGAGTGGCAGGCAGCAGGAGAAGCAGGCTCCCCGCTGAGCAGGGAGTCTGATGAGGGACTAGATCCCAGGACCCTGGGATCATGACCTGAGCCGAAGGCAGATGCTTAACTGACTGAGCCACCCAAGTGTTCCTTGATGTATCTTTTGTCATGATTTCTGACAAGGAGTAATATTGACTTCTCTTAGTTTTAGTTTTCTCTTCTGTACCTTTTCAATCTGGTAGTAGAGTTGCTAATAAGAATTGAAATAGTCAAGGGCAGGTATCAATGGAAAAACTAGTGGAGGATCAAATTTAGATAATTTCAGACAACCGACTATTATTAAGTACAATGTACTGAGCATGAACTGTTTCCAGGCTCTTTGTCTATATTATTTTCACCCTTATAAAAATCCTTTGAGGAAAATATTATTACCTCTATTGACCTGACGAGCACATCAAGGCATAGAAAGGTGAAGTCTCGTACCCAGTGTCACATATAGAGTGAGCTCCTTCTGAACTCCATGCTTTCACCCACACCACAAACCTCTTATATGTCTTCACTGAATTTTATTTTAATATTATATCCTCAGCATTTATTAAAAGTTAATGAAGAAAGAAGTCACCTGGGGAACATTCTGTCTCTTCTGCAAAGCCATGTGGCTTGCCCATTAAATGGCAAAACGTCACTATTTTCTTTTAGCATCTGCCCTATGCCAAGGACCATGCTAAATGCTGGGACTACAGCTTCCAATAAGAGATGGTTCCTGCCCTCAGAGCTTTCCTGGCAGGACAATGGGTGGTGGGGTCTCTGTGTGGTGACTGCTGTGGGTCTGCAGTAAAACTTCTGAGCTCAGATCCAAGCTTCATCTGTGCCCGCTCTGTGACCTGGAGCGGCTTGCTCTCTAAACCTCAGTTTTCCCATCTACAAAATAAAAATAACAATAGACCTAGCAAACAGAGTTGTTGTAAGATCCAGTATAACAATGCATTTAAAAGCTTAGCAGAGTGCTTAGTGTTCTATCAATAGAATGATAAAGAACATTTTTATGAAATAAACCAATGATTAAAGTAGAAAAATGCTCTGATACAAGTACACTAAAATTCTGTTATTGCACATAGAGAAAATGGGTCTAAGTTAGATTGAGAGAAAGTGGAAAGAATTTCAGGGCATGCTTCGCAGTGGAGCTAATCTTCACATATCCTTGACTAAGGAATTACATTAGTTATTTTTAGCTTTCAGTTCCGAGAATAATTTTCTCTCTTTGGACAAAACGGCATGCTCCCTTTTTCTGGTAGATAAAATTTATATAACCTATTTATTTCCTATCTTGTAATGACCAGGAAGCTTACAGTTAAATTTAATGCTCTAAAGAGATTATATAAGCCTAGGGTTTGATAAAAATCCTTGAGGGCGCCTGGGTGGCTCAGTTGGTTGAGCGACTGCCTTCGGCTCAGGTCATGATCCTGGAGTCCCGGGATCGAGTCCCACATCGGGCTCCCTGCTCAGCAGGGAGTCTGCTTCTCTCTCTGACTCTCTTCCCTCTCTTGCTCTCTGCCTCTCATTCTCTCTCTCTCAAATAAATAAATAAAATCTTTTAAAAAAATCCTTGATTATTTTTAACTTCCTTTTTAAATTTTAATATAGTTATTATAAAAGGGCCTTATATTTTAAAACAATTCTTTGGAAGCTAGTATATTATAAATAACCTGCAACTGGTGTTCCTTCAAGAATTCTGTGTAAATCTGTAAGATACCACCTCACACTGGTCAGAATGGCTAAAATTAACAAGACAGGAAACGACAGATGGTGGCGAGGATGCAGAGAAAGGGGAACCCTCTTACACTGTTGGTGGGAATGCAAGCTGGTGCAGCCACTCTGGAAAACAGTATGGAGGTTCCTCAAGAAGTTGAAAATAGAGCTAGTCTATGACCCAGCAATTGCACTACTAGGGATTTACTCCAAAGATACAAATGTAGTGATCCGAAGGGGTACCTGCACCCCAATGTTTATAGTAGCCATGTCCACAGTAACCAAACTATGGAAAGAGCCCAGACGTCCATTGACAGAGGAGTGGATAAAGAAGATGTGGTATATATATATACAATGGAATATTATGCAGCCATCAAGAAAATGAAATCTTGCCATTTGCAGCGTGGATGGAACTAGAGGGTATTATGCTAAGCGAAATAAGTCAATCAGAGAAAGATAATTATCATAAGATCTCACTCATATGTGGAATTAAAAAAAAAAAACAGAGGAGCATAGGGAAAGGGATAGAAAAATAAAAAAGATGAAATCAGAGAGGGAGACAAACCATAAGAGACTCTTTTTTTTTTTTTTTTTTTTTTTTTTTTTTTTAAAGATTTTATTTATTTATTTGAGAGAGAGAGCACACGAGAGAGGGGAGGGTCAGAGGGAGAAGCAGACTCCCTGCCGAGCAGGGAGCCCGATGCGGGACTCGATCCCGGGACTCCAGGATCATGACCTGAGCCGAAGGCAGTCGCTTAACCAACTGAGCCACCCAGGCGCCCCCATAAGAGACTCTTAATCATAGGAAACAAACTGAGTGTTGCTGGAGGGGAAGGAGTGGGGTGATGGGGTAACGGGGTAATGGACATTAAGGAGGGCACGGGATGTAATGAGCACTGGGTTTTATATAAGACTGATGAATCACTGACCTCTACCTCTGAAACTAATAATAACAATATATGTTAATTAATAGAATTTAAATTTAAAAAAGAATTCTGTGTAAATCTAATAATTTTTTTAAATTTCAGGTGTCATTAGTAGACGAAAGGAGTTCCCATACAGGGTACCATTAGATTTGGTCCCCAAAACAAAAGTCAAAAGGATTGTGAGTGTAAAAGGTAAGGTGACAAATGCCATTTTTATTTTTCATTTCACTTTATGCTTCAAACAGCAATCAAATATCCTCATGATTATTCTGTTTTTCCTCTTCTGTACTCAGTAGCATATACAAATCCACCTCTGGGAGAACCCTGCTCCTTCTTCCACCTTCAAATCCCCAACCGCTTTTCTCACTGTTTTCTTCCATTGGCCTGATTTAAATGGAGATTCATTCTCCCGTGATGAAGGATGGGGGTTATCATTGGCGCAAAGACTTCTCTAAAACTTTCCATGATCTTAATGACCACTCTTGCTCCAGAGGCTTTATTACCCACCAGAGTTGCACTGCTCTGCTGAAATATCAGTCCCAGAGGGGTTCTCTCCCCTCTGGTACATTTGCAGAAGTGGCAGCTTTGGTGGGTTTCCTCTGGTCTCCAGCCTTTATAATTCAGTAATAAATCACCAAAACAATAGAATGTCCTGACTACATTTTGTCTCAGTTAAAGCCCTGGACTCACAGAATGTTAGTACTAGGAGAAACTTTTTAAATCATGTGCAATCCTGGTGTTGGGTATGTGAAAATTGGTTTGCCCAGTATCGCACGGTGAGTTTTAGACAGAGCCCCCACAGCACTCCCGGAACACTCACAGCCCAGGCTTTTTGCTTTGCTTTGTGGGAGTGATTGATTAATAGGGTTTATGATGTCTAAAGCTGTCAGATTGAACGACAACGAATTTGCCATGTCCTCTATGCATTAATCTGCCTGCTACATTATACCATCTTACCACAATATTCCAGTGGCATTTTTAAGCCTGTTCTTGGTGTTTCTTTTAAATCCATATTCCTAACTAGATCTTTTTTGTCTCTCCCCAGCTAAGAAGTAATTCAACTGCCTAGATAAAAAGAAAAGAACAAGGGTGTGCCTGGGTGGCGCAGTTGGTTAAGTGTCCAACTCTTGATTTCGGCTCAGGTCATGATCTTGGGGTTGTGAGATCGAGCCCTGAGTCAGGCTCTGCACTGGGTGTGGAACCTGTTAAGATTCTCTTTCTTACTCTCCCTCTGTCCCTTCTCCTCACTGCCCCTATGCTCGCTCTCACTTTCTCTCTCGAAAAAAAAAAGAGGAAAGAACAGGGACAGTTGCTCTTCTCTCTATTTAAAATATACTATTACTCAGAAGTTGATAGAAATTGATTGTGTCTACCTTGATTTTTTTGTTTGTTTGTTACAGGACTGCTTATAGGTGAGGTCATGTATGCAGTTCTGAGTCAGAAAGGCATTGACATTCTTACCCACCTCCCCAAAGGGAATGCAGAGGCAGAACTGATGAGCATTGTCCCAGTATTCTATGTTTTTCACTACCTGGAAGCAGGAAATAATTGGAACATTTTTTCTACTAATTCATTAACTGAAAAACAGAACCTGAAGAAAAAACTAAAAGAAGGTAAAAGAAAATCTATTTTACATATTGTACCTAAAAGTGTTGTGATTTTTAAACTAATGGTGCAATTAAACTAATATTTAAGTTCTTATAAATTATACAAAAGCGTAATTGTAAAAGCATTTCTGCAAAAAGAAAATTGTGAGATAGACACAACTATATAAATAAATACTATTTTCTGTAGCATTTTGGCTTAACTTACCAAAATGCCTGGATGAGAGACAAGACACCTGCATTCCAACCCCTACAGAGCACTTCCTTCCCTCTTGAATGAGCTCAGAATGTTCTACTTGATAATTCCCAATTCAAGTGATTCATGATTCATATACTTCTTTTGAGAAGTGTAACGTTGGCCACAGAGCACATGCTTGCTGCCCAACACCAAAGGAAGTTTACCATTCCCAGGAGCTAATAAAGCACTCTTTGTGTAGAAATGAAGGTCAGTGAAGCACTATGTTCTTTTTCTGGTGCCTCTTAGGGTTGGTGAGCATCATGTCCTACAGAAATGTTGACTATTCTTACAGCATGTGGAAGGGTGGAAGTGCTAGCACCTGGTAAGTAGAAGGTTTGATTTGCATTTTCATAAAATAGTTGATTAATTAAGGAATCTTAATGGAAATTCCATTCATCCAGTTGCTCAGGATAAAAGTCTAGTTATCCTTCATTGCCCTCTTTCTCTTACAAGTCACATCAGACCTAGCAAATACTTCTGGCTGTACCTTCAAAATGTGTCCTAAACTTGACTACTTCTTACCAACGCACCATGCCATCCTGGCCCAAGCCACTCCCATGTCTTATCTGGATTATTGTACTAGCCTCCTCTGCTCTTTCATCTTCAGCCCTTCCCCCTCTTTGTCTATACTGAACATAGCAGCTGGAGTGACCCTGTTAAAACATAAGTTAGGTCACGTCACTCAGAACCATTTGGGAGCTTCCCATCTTACCCAGGGTAAAAACCAAACTTATTGTGAACTGCAAGGCCCTTCATGGTCTGGCTTCATCTCACCTCAACTGCATCCCCTACTATTCTCTTTCCTTCCACTCAAGCCCTACTGACCTCTTCAATGTTCCTTGAACATACCGGGCATGCTTCCACTTGAGGGCCTTTGCACTCATGTTCCCTCTGTCTGAAATGCTCTTCAGGTATCAGTGGCTAGTTCCCTTACCTCCCTCAGGTCTTTACCAAAAGTCACCTTCTAAATGAGGCCTCTACTAATCATTCTATCTAAAATTGCATCCCATTCCCATCCCGACGTTTCATATCCTGCTCCCCAACTTTCCCTTTCTCCTTAAAATTTATCATTAACATTCTTACTTATCTCACTTATTATCTGTCTTGCCACTAGAATGTGAGCTCCACGTGGGCACTCCCAAGTATTCCTAGTGTCTGGTATATACCTGACACATAGCAGGTGCTCAGTAAGGACTTACTCACTGAAGCATAATAACTTCCTTATTTTTGATGCTTTGAGGGCAAGACTGTCTGAATTAACTGAAAGTCCACATGGCAATCTGTTTTCAAAAAAAAATGCTATCATGCACTGACAAAATACTCAATGAAAACATAGTGTTCCAAGTGCTTTATAAATTTTACTATATGAAACACTTTTAAGGATCTTACAATCTGGAATAATTGACTTTTAGATTATGCCCTGTAACTATTGAGAGTCCCCAGGATTTCATCTTTGACCCTCTTATTTTCTGTAGTCTCTCCTTGTGCAATCTCATCTTTGCCCATGATTTCCGTAATTTCTACACAGATGAATCCCTAATTGATGTCTCAAGGCCTAACTTCTTTCCTAAGCTCCAAATCCACATTTCTAGGGATCTGGGGAGTCAGAGGCCCTTCAAACATAATTCATGCCAAATTCAGTCTTTTGTTTTGTTTTGTTTGGGTTTTCTTAGTCTGTAGGCAGCAATACTCTGTACAAGTTTGAATCATCCCTTTCCTTTTGGCTCTATATCCAATCACTTATCAAGTCCACAGATTGTACCTTAGAAGTGGGTCTAACCATGTGTGGGCGGCACATTTTAAAAGACATGTAGACCCCTGGAGCATGCCTACCGGAGGATACCAACCAGGATGCGAGGGGTAGGGGTTCGAAACCAGCACGGCAACAGCTGGGGACTGCTTAGAGGACGAAATGCCCCTTCTCCCCAAGAAGATGCAGTAGCCTCTCAGTAAACACCTAGGGCCTCTCGAGAATTCTGGGCAAGACTGAGTGGATGGTGTTCAGCCAGAAATACAGAAATATTTGGATACTGTCCTAGAACCCAACTCCACAAGTTCCTTGAGAGAAACATACACAGAAGAAAATGGCCAGTACCTGAATACTTTCGAAATATTTTTTTTGAGAAATACAAGGAAGGTACAAAGAAAAAGTACAAAAAATAATATATCATTTATTTTATTTTATTTTTAAAGATTTTATTTATTTATTTGAGAAAGAGCACGCGAGCAAGCACAAGCGGGGGGAGGGGCAGAAAGAAAGGGAGAAGCAGGCTCTCCACTGAGCTGGGAGCCTGATGTGGGTCTCAATCCCCGGACCCTAGGATCATGACCTGAGCCGAAGGCAGACGCTTAACTGACTGAGCCACCCAGGTGCCCCAACATATCGTTCATTTTAGAAAGAAAAATGAAAATAAAATATTTTAAGTGAGAGGGAGAGTCAAGTGGTCTTACTCTCAGAAATGAGGGGCTGAAGAGTGGGTAGCTCTGGGTACTCAGAGAGTGCGGGAATGGGACCAGAGGAGTGGGGGTGGGGGTGGCTAAGAGGCATTGTGGGGTTATGAATTAGATACTCTTGGATATTCTTTGAGAGATATTAGTAGAGACTGAAATTGCTTCAAAAAGCAAAAAACAAAAACAAGAAAGCCTCCATAATCATGATAGTTAAAGCTTCCTTGTGAGGTAGTGAGTTCTGCATCAATGGCCTGGCTCAAGAGGAAGTGAGGTAAACACTCTGGTGAATGTTGGGGAAGGATATTCAGGCCTCAGACAAGACTTTAGATTAGACAGCTTGTGCACATTTTACAATCTAGAATTTTAAGATTTTACTCTTCCAGGTCTCGTGTTCATATATCAGTGCCCTGACTCAAAACTATTTGCTTCACCACTATTGTCTTTAACTTTAGAGTAATTTTGTTTTTAATCATCAGGCATCAGTTTTTAGTTTGTGTGCTTGTTAGCAATCCTGCAATCACAAAATATGTGTTGTTCACATTTGTTGACTAAACATTTTTGGAGATCTTCCTAAAATCTTCTCTCCCTTTGTAAAATGGTGACAACATACTTTGAATTGTATGATTTAAAATATTATTTTCTTTTAAAGGATAAATATCCTATTAACACACATAAATTGAAAGCCAAAGGGATTGAACATCTAAATATTAATTATTTGATTTTGTCTTAAAGGTTAACAGCTTTTGTTTTAAGAGTACTTGGACAAGTAAATAAATACATAAATCAGAACCAAAATTCAATTTGTAATACTTTATTGTGGCTGGTGGAGAATAGTCAACTAGAAAATGGATCTTTCAAGGAAAACTCCCATTATCAACCAATAAAATTACAGGTAAGGAAACCAAATATATAGATTAGCAACAGTTTTATTTACAAGTCTGAGTTTTGTTCTCATCCTATTTTAGAAGTTTGAAGAAAAGAAAATATATGTATCCCTTTAAGAAAGTCCTGTTGTGTACAGGCAAAGAATATGAAAGTTCTTCTTGCACTGCTCTTCACACAATTCAGTATAGGTCAGACGAGTGATGCCTTTGACATCTCTTGTGTAACAGGCACCGGTGGTCCACAGGCTGTAAGTGCTAGAGATCTCAGAACAGGTAAAATGTATCATCTGTCCACATACCCTTGGTATAGATGCCATACCTGAAATTCAGAGCCTTCTTACAGGTCAAGGCTGCAAGGTGTTGTCATGAAAGATGGGACCCTATTTATATCCTGTCAGTAAAAGAGATTGGGGTCAGTTTTATTAAACTGTACAACAAAGTGTTGCTTGAGATTAGAATCTATTTATAAACTTGAATTACAAAGGGATTATAGTATCTCTCCAAGATACCATTACAGTATCTCCTACTCCCTTCTACTCCTTAGAATGTTTCTTTAAAACGCAACAGTGTTTTTTGTTTCTTTGTTTGTTTGTTTTGGTTTTTTGCCTGCCCTAATCCAATCCCTTTCTGGCAAGATATCCCAGGCATAAATGGCTCCCTGGGTAACAGGGAACTCATATGGTCCTCTGCTGCACCAATAGCAGATTAGGACTCCCACAAGAAACAGAGGGCAACTGACATTATCCAGGTGCGATTTGAAGAATAAAATACTACAACATTTTTTTTTCTTAAGATGCCCACATATCCATCCATCCATCTGTCTGTATTTATTCAACAACCATTCACTGAGCACCTAATACATGAAAGGGTCTATTTTGAGCACAATCAGGGAGGAAGTGTGGGAAGGATGGACTACCACAAAGCTCACACACTGGTAGGGAAAGTGGGCTATACATACTACCAACTCTAATCTACATATAATTGTATGTGTTCATTTACGTATACAAGAAATACTTACTGAATGTGTACTAAGTGCTACATGGTAGAGACACAAGAGTGAACAAAACAAGTGTGGTCACTGAGGCCATAGAGCTTATGATCTAGCAGAGAAGTCAGATGTCAGTAAGTAATTTCAAGTGCGCCTACTGGGTATTTACCCCAAAGATACAAAAGTAGGGATCCGAAGGGGTACGTGCACCCCGATGTTTATAGCAGCAATGTCCACAATAGCCAAACTGTGGAAAGAGCCAAGATGTCCATCAACAGATGAATGGATAAAGAAGATCTGGTATATATATACAATGGAATATTATGCAGCCATCAAAAGGAACGAGATCTTGCCATTTGCAACGACGTGGATGGAACTGGAGGGTATTATGTTGAGTGAAATAAGTCAATCAGAGAAAGACAAGTATCATATGATCTCACTGATATGAGGAATTCTTAATCTCAGGAAACAAACTGAGGGTTGCTGGAGTGGGGGGTGGGGTGGGAAGGATGGGGTGACTGGGTGATAGACACTGGGGAGGGTATGTGCTCTGGTAAGCGCTGTGAATTTTGCAAGACTGTTGAATCTCAGATCTGTACCTCTGAAACAAATAACGCAATATATGTTAAGAAAAAAAAAAAAAAGAAGAAGAAGAAGGTAGCAGGAGGGGAAGAATGAAGCGGGGGAAATCGGAGGGGTAGACGAACCATGAGAGACGATGGACTCTGAAAAACAAACAGGGTTCTAGAGGGGAGGGGGGTGGGAGGATGGGTTAGCCTGGTGGTGGGTACTGAGGAGGGCACGTTCTGCATGGAGCACTGGGTGTTATGCACAAACAATGAATCATGGAACACTTCATCTAAAACTAATGATGTAATGTATGGGGATTAACATAAGAATAAAAAAAAATAATAAATAAAAATAAAAAAAAAATAAAATAAAATAAAAAAAAAAGTAATTTCAAGTGCGCGATGCATGTTAAGAAAAGGGAAATATAATTTCATCAAAAGTGGGGGATCTAACCTAGTATGGGGGAATTGAAAAAAATGAGTTGTCCAGGATCCTGGGAGTTAGGTAAGAGGAAGGCAGGAAGAGTGTTCCAAGTGACAGCAAAGAGCGTGCCTGGCCTTTTGAAGTGGAGAGAGAGGGTGGTTCATGCAAATAACTGGGGCCAAGAGAGCTAGGGGGTGAGTGGCATGAAATAAAGCTGGAGAGGTAAATAGAGGACACTTAGGAAGATCATATAAGCATTGCATTGGAATGTGACTGCCCTAAGAGGAAATAATACGGGAGAACAGAGTCTGAATAGTGCTTCAGAGAGGAGGTGGTATTTTAACAGGGTCTTGAAGGAGGGCGAGAATCTGTGGTGAAGGGGTATGAAGTGGAACTTCAGGGTGGGGAGGTGAGGGAGAGAAAGGCATGGAAGGTATGCAAGTGAGGAAGACCCAGATCTTACTGAGAAATGGCAAGCAGTCCAACTGGAATGCATGAAGGGAGAGGAGGAGATAAGAAACAGGTCATTTCACTTTAAGGACACCGTTTCACCCTCCTTTTAAAACATTGCTTATTTTTAGGGTACCTTGCCTATTGAAGCCCAAGAGAATGTCTTATATCTTACAGCCTTTACAGTGATTGGAATTAGAAAGGCTTTTGATATATGCCCCACAGTGGTAAGTAAGAGTTTCCTTCCTCTAACACTGCTCATCTGTTTCTGTACCATTTAGTGGGAGGGGCCGCCTTGAAAATAAATTTAGCTCCCAAATCAAAAGATTTCAGAATTATGATAGATATTAGAGATGCTCTGGTCCAACCTACTTGTTGACAGTTGCAAAAACTGAGACCTGTGGGTAAGGCAGGTTTAATCGTCCAGTGTCACAGGCTACTAAACTATGGAGCTGACAGAACCAGTAAGTTGTGACTGAGGAGAAAATGACGTGGTGTCCCTAGCTTCCTTCCAGTGTCTCTGGTGATGTTACGATGTGTATGTGACTGTTAGCCTACAGTGGAGGCATTTTATATCATGGAACTACTAAGAACACGATAGCATGTTTGCTTCTTTGGGCTGTGCCGTTTCACTTGCTTGGAGGCTGAGGGGAGTAAGGAGAAGATTCACCTGAGTGAGTCAACGTGGTAGACTCCAAGGGGTAGCAGGGATGCTTCCCTAATCTGGGAAGAGACACTTCCCCACACTGAGGTCAAACACGCCTGCCTACAAATCAGAAGTCTATTAGACATGTCCTTCAAACCAGCCTACAGAAAAGACATGGAAAAACCCACGGGGGTTTGCAGGACTTCAACCACAAAACAAAATACTGTTTTTAGTTTGTTTCAAGAGAATTGTTATTTATACTTAACAAGACAAAATAATCAACAAGGGACAAGTTCCCAGGGCCCTAGAGGACCAGCTGACACCTAGTGGTACATGAGCAAGAGACAGTGGAGCCGGGAGAGAAGGAGCTGGGCGAGTTGACTGCAGCAGTGCACCAGACTTTGTCCTCGTGCACTTATCCAAAATAAATACTTCAGTTGTCTCAGGACAAAGTAATAGAGACAATTTTCCCAGGAATTCTTAGGATCAAAAAGCGCTCTGGCAGCTTGGTTCTTTTCCTGCTATTTATGGTTTTATTTAGTAAAATTCATTTTGAAAATGTCAGTCTGTCCCAGCTATGCCGAGGGGGGGACGTGATGAAAGCTGTGTCTATGCTTCTTCTTCCCAGAGACTACATCTGATATGGGAAACAGAAACTAAAGGGAAAAACCTCAACAGATGAGAACTAAGGGGCAAAAAGCTTGACCCAGTTTGGACAAGCACATTTTCCCTTCTGAGATTGTACTCTGCTCCTTCTCCCAGAGGGATTTGCTTCAGGGAGACCCCATCCACTTCCATTAGGTCATTACTCTCTACGCTTCATCTTGCCTGCCCCAGGATGGTGCCACCCCGGGGTAGTTCTCATCAGTTGATAGGTTGAGGCTTGACAAACCTAGATATCTTTTGCTCTTGTTTCCAGAAAATCAGCATGGCTCTCACTAAAGCTGACACCTTTCTGCTTGAAAATACCCTCTCAGCCCAGAGCACCTTTACACTGGCCATTTCTGCTTATGCTCTTTCCCTGGGAGATAAAAGTCACCCACAGTTTCATTCAATTGTCTCAGCCCTGAAGAAAAAGGCTTTGGTTAAAGGTATGACTTGTTTCGTACATTTATTCGGCAAGTGTTTACTAAGCATATAAAGTCTGCTAATTCTGGGAAGGAGGTTAGGGCATGCAAAGTTGAGTAAGACACAATGCCTGCCCTAAAGGAACAAATCATCATAATACAATATAGTAAGTGCTGTTATTCACTGAGTACCTCCTACATACCAGACACTGCTACAGGTTCTAGAGATAAAGCAACACACCAAAAGAAAAAAAAAATCCAGGTCCTCGTAGAACTTACATTCCAGTTATGGAGACACAAACATGGTAAGTAAAATATTCCATATAGTGACTAGGTTGGCGATGACTGATATGAAGAAAAATGAAGCAGGGGAGGGAGACAGGGAGAAGGAGGAGGTTGTAATATAAGCCTCCCTGAGAAGCTAGTACTTGAATCAAGACCTGAAGAAGGTGAGGAAGCAAGCTGTGGCTATCTGAAGGATGTTCCTGGTGGAGAAGCAGTGTGTGCATATGCCTGAGGCAGGAGGGTGCCTGGAGCTCCAAGAATGGCAAGGAGGCCAGTGTGGCTGGAGAAGAGTGAGATGATGGGGAGGCCAGGGAAGGAGAGGGTGAGGGAGGGAGGGAGGTCATATACAGCCTTGGAGGTCATCACAGGAGCTCCGCAAGACTCCTGTATACAGTTGTGCAATGTGCACAGCTCCCAACCCGGCCAGTGAACTGAGGCTGAAATCCAGCCTGTGAATTCCCCTAGCCAGGCACCCTGGATTGGGTCTGCCTCTGCCCAGACCAAGAGGTGCCTGTGTCTCATTCACATCCAGGTGCTGTGGGGGCCAGGGGAAGCCTAAACCTTTAACTTCCACTTCAAGTGAAAAGGGAAGGTATTGGAGGATTTTTAGCAGAGAGAGGTGTACTCATTGCCAGTTTATTGCACTTTACCCTCTGGCTTATCCTGTATTGGGTTGGCTATATGGGTATTTCATTTTGAAAAATAAAGATACCACTTCCTATGGGTCAGGAGTAAAGAAATAGAAAGAGGATAGCAGTGATCACTGGCCAGTGTTCCTTTTTTTTTTTTTTTTTTTTTTTTGTTAATTACCACGTGTTCCTAAACCAGCACGGGCATGGTTGGACACTTCTGAGCCCTCTCCTGGCTGAGGTTTTCTAAAAGCTTAATAATAATGTAACATGAAGTGTACCACTATCCACAAGATTTGATTTCTGTCATCATTTAAAAATGACTGAATCTTAAAAAAAATAAAATAAAATAAAAATGACAACCTCAAAACCACTTGTACAGTGCTTTTAAAATAACGCAAAAGAAGTGTCTTGGGTCTTAGAAGATGGGGATCATAAAATCATAGAATTTAAGAAGAGGTCTTAATGATTCAGATAATGTTTGAGCTGCAAGTATCTTCAAAAACCAAATTTTTCATTCTAAATGTAGCAAATCTGAATTTCTGAGAGGGAGGGGAAACATTGTCCAAAGTCATGCAAATAACATAATTATGAATTGTAAACAGATACATTAAAATCTTGACTAATCTTCCAAAATGATTTCCAAGTACACCTTACTGTTTTTTTTAAAGATACTCTATTTAAAAAAGGATGTAAAGTGACAAGTTTAAATTACTAGAGCAATAACAAATATAATTTAGAACCTAGTTTATGAAAAGTGTTGCATATATGAAATTATCTTTAGTGCTTTACATTGAGAAGAGATCATAAAAGACTGAACTAAGGCTTTGGGCATGATCTCATAATTTCTAGGACATAGATTTTTTTTTTCTGTTAGGGAGAAAAGTTCTCCAATTTATCTCATAGTGTTGATAATAACAGTAAGCCTTTCTCTGTGTATGGTGCTTTCTGGTGGATTAAAAGTTACATTTAGTATCTCATCTGAGTTTCACTGCAAGGAAAAAAGTACTACATACACTTTAGGTTTTAGAAAATTAGGCCCACAGGACTAAAAGAATTTATCCAAATTGACATGGTCAGTTCCTAGTGGAGTAGAGAGCAGAACCTGGGTGTACTAGTTACCAGTTTATTGCACTTCTCACTCTGCTATACTGCTCTTCCCAAGTACACATGGACTCTCCGAGATGACCCTTTCAAGTCAAGACAAACAGCACTGTATTAAGGGATCTTATTTTGTATTGGTCCCCTTGAGGAAGTTCTTCTTACAAACAAGTAAGAAGCTTCTAGACCTCAAAAGGTCACTACCAGAAGAAACTTCTAGAAACCTGCTAGAATTATGTCAGATTCACATTTTTAAATTATATTAATGAATGTGATTTGTTGATGTTCAGGTGACCCAGTCATTTATCGTTTTTGGAAAGACGATCTTCAACAGCAAGACAGATCTGCCCCTAACTCTGGTACAGCACATATGGTAGAAACCACTGCCTATGCTTTGCTCACCAGTCTGAGCTTGAAAGACATAAATTATGTTAACCCAGTCATCAAATGGCTATCTGAAGAGCAGAGGTATGGAGGTGGCTTCTATTCAACCCAGGTAACATTTCTTTGTCTTGTTTTATCCTCATGAAATTTGTCCTCTCCCCGCCGCCCCCCGCCACTGCACGGTCCACACTCATTCTGACCTCCATGCTTTTGTCCACCAAATAAGCATACCATAGATAGGAATCAATGACTAGAATCAAAGGACCCTTAGAGATTATCTGCATTGATAGCCTTCTTAAAGAAGGAAGTCAGTCCCGGGAGGTTCATTCATGGAGTTAGTGGCAGAGCCAAAGTCAAAACTCACATCTCCTAACTCTAAATCCAGTACTTCCTTTATGATTCTTAATGATCATGAAGGGCTAGCAAGGCTATCAGCAATTCCATGACATCCTACGTAATAACCATGTGGACAAAAGTACTGATATTCCCTCCCCCCAAAATAAATAAAAAGTGAGAGAAATGCTGATCGTTATAGTTTATCTAGCTACCAATGTAAACTCATTCTATGTTAGAACTATTTTAGTTGAAGAATATACATCTGCATTCAAAGTTTAGCTCAAATATTGGCATCTTCTCTGTTCCTTGGATGTTTGGATGATGACAAAATTTAGAGTTAGAGGGGTCCGTCAAGATTACTTCAGAGATTATCTAATCTGGGGAGGCAAATGGGTTTCATCTTGGAGACGGGTGTAGGCTTAGCAAGGAAGAGTGTCCCATTGATGAGCATGCCATGGACACAGGCAGACGGGGTAGCCACATATTTGACATCTCTGAGCTAGTCATACTTACCAATTTTATAGATGAGGAAGATGAAACCTAGAAAAATAAAGTTCATCCATTTATTCCTAGAAAAATAAAGTTCACCAATTTATTCCTTCAACAAATACTTGTTCAACAGCTACCATGTGTACCTACAAAATGTAATGGATGCCAAGAAAGACTTGCCTCCAGAAATCTTACATTACAGTGGACAGAAGGAGAAAATTAAAACAGAATTATGGGGAGGGAGAGCTTATTGATGGCTCACTGTGGAGTTATTTGAAGTGAAACTTAGGATAAAAAGGAGAGAGTCATGCACGGAGTTGGAGGCATTCTGTAGAGTGACCTGCCTGGGTCACGCACTCGGGATGCGTGGAGCACCTGGCCCTGAGGCCACACTTCCTTCCTCTTCCCGCCAACAGCAGCATCCTTGCTGGGGAGGAAGAGACCTTCCTCTCATCTCCACCTGGGGGCCCTTCACCAATTTCCCTCCCTCAGCTGGAGTTTCAGCCTGCATCCCCATGCTCTCATAAAAAAGGGTATTTGTAAACACAGGGAATATATAAATGAGCTAAACCTATTTTTGTGCCTTGCTGATTGTTGATAGGATACAATTAATGCCATCGAGGGCCTGACAGAATATTCACTCGTGATTAAACAACTCCACTTGAACATGGATATCAATGTTTCTTATAAGCATAAAGGTGACTTCTACCATTATAAGATGACAGAGAAGAATTTCCTTGGGAGGCCAATAGAGGTAAATGAAGGACTTTTGATAATATTTTATAACTGGATGGGACCTTTGAAATCATGTGTTTCACTCTTATTTTACAAATATATCTATTTACTACTAAAAAATACACTAAGAGTACCTGCTATGTCCTGGGCAGGGGTACCTGCTATGTCCTGGACACTGGGGATTCAAAAGCAAAGTATATGAAGAAACTGTGTGTTTGGGGAGACAGTTGTTTTAACAGACAGTGAAAAATAAGAGTCTTGACAGGGACATGAAAGGACAGAGCAGGGCCTCCTGACCCAAGGTGAGAGGTAGGAATTTGTCAAATGCATCCACGTGCGCAGGTTGAATCTGGAAGAATCAGAATGACCTAGCCAGGTGAAGAAAAGGGAAGAACATTCCAGAGAGAGAGAACAGTATGCACGAAAGTGCAGTGGTAGAGTGAGAGAAAACACATTTGGGCATCCACCAATGGTTCCACCTGGTCCTGTCATACATACAAACTGTGGCCTAGCTGGAATTGGCTTTTAGGTCCTCCAACAGCTTACCCCGTGTACCCTGCTGGATTTTTTTTTTTTTAAGTGGGCTCCATTCCCAGTGTGGAGCCCAATGTGGGGTTTGAACTCATGACCCTGAGATCAAAACCTGAGCTGAGATCAAAAGTCGGACACTTAGCCAACTGAGCCACCCAGTCTCCCCTGGATTTTTTTTTTTTTTTATGAAAACCTTGATGGCCTATGAAAATTTCTCAAAGAAAAGAAACAGAAAAGAAAAGAAACGTGAGAAAAGCTAATTTCTGTGTCAATTAGAGTAGCTGCCAGTAAACAGCTGCTAAGACACATTTTTCTAATTACCACATTTTTAGATGCTTTTAGGTCATATTTAAATATACAAATAACTGGAAATAGTTTTTAACTGTCTTGCATCCTCTACAAATTCATGTTTGGGAAAAGTAAATAGGCGTGAGAAATAAAATGTAATGCAAAAAATCACAAACTATTGGCCCATAGTAAAAAAAAAAAAAACCAGGTATGGATATATAGATAGAGATACAGACATATTCCAACACTTAAAAATCCACGGACTTCAAATAGAAATCTGTTTCCAGACTCCTTTGAAAAACCGTAGGATCTGGCAACAAGGTGCTGGCAGCAGCAAGCATTCTTCAGTCTGTCCCAATTCCCAGTCACGTGAGACACGTGTGGGCACTTGGTCCGTACGTTGTGCTTAGGCTTCTGCAGGCACGTGTACTTGTGGCCCCTGGGTTGGTAATGTGTCTCCCTTCTCGGGGAGCCTGTAGACTTCACTAGAGATCCACATTCTGCGCCCATGGTCTAAGCTCTCATGAGGAGCTCCTGACCTGAACAGCACGGTAGGCCCACTGGAGATAGCTGGAGTTACTTCTTCTCTGCAGGGGTAATGCTATAAGGGGCCCCTTGCCATTTCTAAATAACTTAAACCTCAGCCCATGATACTGTCTTTGTATAAAACCCAGGCTAGTAGTATCGAGTTTGGAATTCTCTATGTCAGCGTTTCCTGAAATGTGTTACATAGAAAAGGTTTGGTGGTCAAGTAAGTGTGGGAAACTGTAGTTTAAATGAAGTTAAACAAGTTCTTTCATAGAGGATAGCCCATCTTTAATACGTATGTGACTAAGTGTGGTGACTCTGGGGAAGAATGGGCAATGGAGGGGCATGGGGACATGGCAACAGTGTTCATTTCCCAAACTTACAGGTCACTTGTGTTCATAGAACCCATTCCTCATGGAGCATCTTGATGTGCTGGCTTTTCAATCAATGCTGCTATATTCCATCAGGGAGAACAAGAAAGTTGGCCTTTTTACGTACATTTTCTAAAATTTAGAGGAAGGGCTGATGACTTTTCATGCACACCAAACCCCTTTTGCTCTAGTGTGCTAAGTAAGGGAAGGGCAGGCTGCAGACTTGGAGAGAGCAAAGAACCAACTCTTCCGGCCTCTTGCACAAAATGATCTCTCCCATGCTTTCCACAAATCAGGGGACATTTGTATAATAGAGCTCTTCTGGAGAGGAGAATTCCTTAACCCAGTTCATACCTTCACTCTCCTCTTAGAAGGATGGGGAAAAGACCATCAGCACCTAAGGATTTGGCAGGCTTAAGTGAGGTGCTAGGGGTTTGGGTGGGGTGCCAAGGGTTTTGGTAAACAGAGACCAGTGGGATGTGGAGGAGACAAGCCATCATGAGGCACTGAAAGGAATTTACTCAGTTGGCAAAAGGAGATGAAGATCCAGTTTTATCATAACCATGTATAAATGAAGATGTAACCAAAAATGACTTCTGATATGTTGGTTTCTCTGGCTTACTCAGGAGATCTCAGACATCTTATTTACATGTAGAAGGGAAAGTAGAATTTCCAGCACTTTTCGTGTCTGTGTGCACAGGATTTTCACTGTCTTACACATTTAATCTCACGAAAGCTCTGAGAGAGGAAGCTGGCAGGTATCTGCCCACCCTTTTCATTGTTCTGTCCTCCCTCCCTATTGAATAAGAAAAGAAAGCATGGTTTCTTATCCCCTTTCCAGGTGCCTCTCAACGATGACCTCGTGGTCAGTACTGGATACAGCAATGGCTTGGCCACAGTGCATGTAAGTATTTCACTGAAAGCCAATTTCAATGATGTGTCCGCTTGTACTAAGGAACATAAAAGAAAGTTAGGGACTTTGCCACAAAGTTACAGAAATCTGGGCTTGGGTAACCATGACTAAAGTAGGATTCATTTATTTAATTCTTTTTAGCTATCTTGGTAGCTGTCCTCAAATTGCTTTTTGCAAATGGTTATGTTAATCCTTGTATGCATATAGTCTTTGTATTTATGGAAATTATACATATAATTATACTTATAGATACATAATTTCATGGTTCTATATGTATATATACATATGATGCATGTGTGTGGATACACACACTTATATATCCATGTTTTCTATGGTTCATAACATAGTCACACCTCGTTTATCCAGCATCATTGCAGATTGATGTATAAACATATGGGCTTAAGTTTCTTTTATTTTAGCCATAGACTGCATGCACATACATAGACAGCTTAGAAAAACTTGTGACTGCCAAATGGCTGACATAAGATAAATTATATATTCTAAGCATAATTTAACATTCTACTGATGATTTTAATTATGCTCCTATCTTTAGCACATTTATTTCTTCAAAGACTTCATAATATTGCATGGTTGGGTTGGTGGGGAGATGGATTGTCCACTTCTCTGTCACTTCTAGTTACTCTCAATATACCTACCTCTGGTAGCACCCCTGCCCTTCCATGCACACCTATAATTTGTTGTTTACCATGGTGGTGTGGGAGCTAGGAGAAAACCATATATCCTAGCCTTGTAGTGTTATGCATAAAATTAGAGTGTACAGGTTCAAGGGTGAGAGGCTTAGGAACTTTCCTACAGTGAGGTGCTCAGATTTAACTGCATGGGATTTGGCAAGATTCTGCCTGGCTAGATGTCATTTTTTTCCCCTACTTGGGCTTCTCAGCTATGTTTCAAATTGTGGGGTTTGCTGAAAGTCCAGCTATTGTGACATGAGTCTTCATTTCACCCAATTTGCACTGGATTATGGAAATGATACTTCAAGCATCCCATTTGCAGCAACAGTACTGCCATAATGCCTTTCCCACTGTCCTGTTTTAAATAGAATATTTTTGTTCACTCATCTCAATGTAGGTAACAACTGTGGTTCAAAAAACCAGCACCTCTGAGGAAATTTGCAGCTTTCATTTGAAAATTGAAACCCAAGACATAGAAGGTAAAACAGCATGATTTACACTGTAATTTTGTACCTTCTTTTTTTACCTGGGGACTTCACCTCCCTCTTCTGGTGGGTTGGTTCTCCCCTCCACTTCAAAAGCAAGTCCCGTTGCATACTGTAGTCCTCCTCTAACCATGGCCCTGGGGTCAGGGCATATGCTCTCTTCTGCCCTGGGAGCTTCCATGTGTGGCTCAAAGACCTATCCCTACAGGCAACTTTCTCGTTACCAGTGAATCCAGGCATCAGCTCTTTCTCCCTGCAACCTTCCCCAAACATGTTACCTTAAATAACTCCTTCCTTAAATTATAAGCTCATACAGGAATTCAGTAAAGTGGCAGGATATAAAATCAATGCACAGAAATCAGTGGCATTCCTATACACCAATAACAAGACAGAAGAAAGAGAAATTAAGGAGTCGATCCCATTTACAACTGTACCCAAAACCATAAAATACCTAGGAATAAATCTAACCAAAGAGGCAAAGAATCTGTACACAGAAAACTACAAAATACTCATGAAAGAAATTGAGGAAGACACAAAGAAATGGAAAAACGTTCCATGCTCATGGATTGGAAGAACAAATACTGTGATGATGTCAATGCTACCTAGAGCAATCTACACATTCAATGCAACCCCCATCAAAATACCATCCACTTTTTTCAAAGAAATGGAACAAATAATCCTAAAATTTGTATGGAACCAGAAAAGACCCCAAATAGCCAGAGGAATGTTGAAAAAGAAAAGCAAAGCTGGCAGCATCACAATTCTGGACTTCCAGCTTTATTACAAAGCTATAATCATTAAGACAGTATGGTACTGGCACAAAAACAGACACATAGATTAATGGAACAGAATGGAGAGCCCAGAAATGGACTCTCAACTCTATGGTCAACTAATCTTCGACAAAGCAGGAAAGAATGTCCAATGGAAAAAAGACAGTCTCTTCAACAAATGGTGTTGGGAAAATGGGACAGCCACATGCAGAAGAATGAAACTGGACCATTTCCTTACACCACACACAAATATAGACTCAAAATGGTTGAAAGACCTCAGTGTGAGACAGGAGTCCATCAAAATCCTAAAGGAGAACACAGGCAGCAACCTCTTCGACCTCAGCCGCAGCAACTTCTTCCTAGAAACATCGCCAAAGGCAAGGGAAGCAAGGGCAAAAATGAACTATTGGGACCTCATCAAGATAAAAAGCTTCTGCACAGCAAAAGAAACAGTCAACAAAACCAAAAGACAACCGACAGAATGGGAGAAGATATTTGCAAATGACATATCAGATAAAGGGCTAGTATCCAAAATCTATAAAGAACTTATCAAACTCAACACCCAGAGAACAAAGGATCCAATCAAGAAATGGGCAGAAGACATGAACAGACATTTTTCCAAAGAAGACATCCAAATGGCCAACAGACACATGAAAAAGTGCTCCACATCGCTCGGCATCAGGGAAATCCAAATCAAAACCTCAATGAGATACCACCTCATACCAGTCAGAATGGCTAAAATTAACGAGTCAGGAAATGACAGATGTTGGCGGGGATGCGGAGAAAGGGGAACCCTCCTACACTGTTGGTGGGAATGCAAGCTGGTGCGGCCACTCTGGAAAACAGTATGGAGGTTCCTCAAAAAGTTGAAAATAGAGCTACCATATGATCCAGCAATTGCACTACTGGGTATTTACCCCAAAGATACAAAAGTAGGGATCTGAAAGGGTACGTGCACCCCGATGTTTACAGCAGCAATGTCCACAATAGCCAAACTGTGGAAAGAGCCCAGATGTCCATTGACAGATGAAGGGATAAAGAAGATGTGATATTTATATACAATGGAATATTATGCAGCCATCAAAAGGAATAAAATCTTGCCATTTGCAACGACGTGGATGGAACTAGAGGGTATTATGCTGAGTGAAATAAGTCAATCGGAGAAAGACATGTATCATATGACCTCACTGATATGGGGAATTCTTAATCTCAGGAAACAAACTGAGGGTTGCTGGAGTGGTGGGTGGTGGGAGGGATGGGGTGGCTGGGTGATGGACATTGGGGAGGGTATGTGCTATGGTGAGTGCTGTGAATTGTGCAAGACTGTCAAATCACAGACCTGTACCTCTGAAACAAATATTACATTATATGTTAAAAAAAAGAAGAAGAAGAAGATAGCAGGAGGTGAAGAATGAAGGGGGGGAATCAGAAGGGGAGATGAACCATGAGAGACTACGGACTCCGAGAAACCAACTGAGGGTTCTAGAGGGGAGGGGGATAGGGGGATGGGTTAGCCTGGTGATGGGTATTAAAGAGGGCACGTATTGAATGGAGCACTGGGTGTTATATGCAAACAATGAATCATGGAACACAACATCAAAAACGAATGATGTAATGTATGGTGATTAACACAACATAATAAAAAGATTATAAGTTCTTTAAGAGCAGAGAACTGTTATAATTATTGGTATTGTCAGTAGCCGTGAATTTCCATTAAAATCACTAGAAGTGTCAACTTCCAAATCATAAATTATTTTTAAGTGTGTTCAGAGACCTTTTCATTAATTATTCTGTTCTAACAGGTGCAAAACAGCTAAAAATGGTTTACTGTCATTTCTGTTTGCTTGTTTGTCGTGTGTGCTAGCATCCAGCTACAGAGGCTATGGCGACTCGGATTACAAGCGCATCATAGCTTGTGCCAGGTGAGCCTGTTTCCACAAAGGGGAGTGCAGACTTCAAGGTCTGAGGTCTATCTCTTTACATCTTTTTGAATTTTAAGATGGCTGGAAGATGCAAAATTGTGCATTTTTTAAAATGCAGGACATAATGGGTGTTCTTAGATAGCTACTCTATAGAACCACTTTGTTTTTGCTCATAGTTTTCCCTCCCACTTTTGACCTTCTTCTAATTCAAACACTATTTTTTTTTTCTATCTTCCAGAAAGGTAGAGGGGAGAGAGAAGTATTAGGAAAAGAAAAAGAAAAAGATTTTCTTATAAGCAGCTCCTACTCTCCTACTTAGAAAAATCACATTCACCCAGCAAAATCCCTAGCCCATATCAGCCAGTAGTTCTCAACTCAGGCTGCACATGGAAGTCAGTGGGAGCACTTTTAGAACTACCCAAAACTCTGGCCTCACCCCTAGAGGTTATTCTGATGGTAGCCAGCCTTGAGAACCACTGGTGCTGAACCCTCTGCAGAGTAACTCCAGAGGCCTAAATTGGCCACTGTGGCAATTTCCTGTTGCTGCTAGGTAACAATTTATCAGAAACTTAATGGTGAAAAAACCCAAACTGATTCTCTTATAATTCTGGAGGCCAGAAGTCCTAAAATCAATGGGCTGCTTTCCTCCTAGAGGCTCTAGGGGAGAACCCACTTCCTTGCCTTTTCCAGATGCTACAGGCTGCAGGCATTCCTTGGCTTGTGGTCCCTTCCTCCATCTGCAGAGCACACAGCACAGCATCTTCCAATCTCTCTCTGACTCTGACCCCTGTTTCTATCATCACATCTCCTCTGGCTTTCCTGCTTCTTTCCCTTATAAAGACCCTAATGATTATATTGAGCCCACCTAGATAATCCAGAATAATCTCTTTATTGCAAGATCCTTAATTTAATCACATCTGCAAGTCCCTTATTCAAGGTATAGGGGATTAGGACATGGACATCTTTGGGGGCCATTATTCTGCTTACCACAGCCACCATCCTAAAATGCTTATAAAAGTGTAGGTTTTTGGGGAGCACCTGGGTGGCTGAGTCAGTTAAGCATCTGCCTTCGGCTCAGGTCATGATCCCAGGGTCCTGGGATGGAGCCCCACATCGGGCTCCCTGCTCAGTGAGGAGTCTGCTTCTCCCTCTGCCCCTCTCCCCACTCCCCTCTCCTCCCCCTTCCCTCCCCTTCTACCCACTCCCCCTCCTCTGCTCCTGCTCTCCCTCTCTCTCTCAAATAAATAAATAAATAAAATCTTTTTTTTAAAAAAAGCATAGGTTTTTGAAATTATGTACACATCCCTTAGTGATCACTCAGAGTGGTGGAGCTGTGATCAGAACATAGGCTCCTCACCTCTTCCTTTCATCAGCCCTCAGCACCTCCTGTTGTGCTGTTTCCTTCACTCTTCATATTCTCAACAACTGATTTCTGTGGTTGGTATTCTGCTGACTTTACTTATAATCACACATGATGTCAAAGCACTTAGAAATTCCATAGAGTTGTATAATACATTCGAGCGGAAAAGGATTTGGGGGATGATATAGTGATCCCAGAAGCTGACACACAAAGAGGTGAGGTGACCTGCTGAGTTCTCACGGACTTGGTGGCAGAGCCAGGGCCTCAAGCCCCAGACCCTGATACTCAGTCCAGGATCTAAACTACCTCCTTCAGTCAGTATAAACCGAGACCAGTGACCTCGAGGAACAGCATGCTGCTTCTCACCGCCTCCTTCCCAGCCATTTCCCATCCTTGTCCAGTCTCTCTCTTTTCAGGATTCCCGCACTGGGCAGCCCACTCAAAATACCTCCTTCGGTCCTTGGTCAGTCTCTGCCCTCTGTTCCCTCTCAAACACCCTTCCTTGTTCCCTCATGTCTTCCTGCTAAAGTTCCCCTTTCCCATCCTCCTAACTGCCATTTCTGCTCTTAGGTACCTCTCTTCTGGGGGAGGAGGCGTGATCACAGTTGTGTTTAAATTTCTAACACTGGTCACAGAGAGGTGTGAACAGACTTGTTGAGGGCAGAGCCAGAATCGCTGCATGGGACCCTACTGTGGGCACAAAGGAGGGCTCTGATGGGGCAGTGGGACACCTGTGGGGCAACCTCTGCCATGAAGGACTCAAGTGATCTGTGGCAAATCAGCTTGCTTCTCTGGGCCTCTTCTGTAATGCAGGGATACTAAACTATCTGATATCCAAGTGTCTTCCAGTTCTTATGTCCCACAACTCTGCTATACATAAAAGTTCTTATCAAAAACTCATTCATTTAAATTCATTGACAGGAGGCCTCATTCCAGATTGTCAATATACAAAAGAAAGCAAATGGAGATGTAATATTGAATTTTCTATTTTGGGGGGGGCTTTTACAAATGGGGAACAGAATGTTCAAAAAAGCCAGGTGGAATATGGTTTGGCTCTGTGAAGCTGAAGTTATGTTGGATAAAGTCCAAAAGTAACTGTGTAGTACTTATTCAGGTGAAAAAATCTTTGCCTTCAAATATTCTCTCTCCTGATTAAAAAAATGCCAGCATACAGTTTCTGTATTCAGGGGGTCTCTTTCCTGTATTTAGCTTTTTACAACCTCCCTGTTGTATCCATAAGAAAAGAAAAAAGGATTTCATTTCTCTCCTTCTCTCTGAACAAAATGCCTTTGGGGGAGATTGCTGTCTTTGGCAGCAGGCGAAGGGCTTCTTGAAAGGAAGGTTTCTGTTCCACGGTTGAAACAGTCACCATGACAACCAGTCATCAGGCTCCAGCAACTTTTCATAGACATTCTCCACTCAGGAGGCCCTTTTCCATTCTGTTGACAGAGTATTTGCATCTGTGAACAAGAGTTCTCTGCTTCTGGTGATACTCACCCATCCATTTAGGGAGATGTCCAGATGTCATTTTACAGTTCCATGTTGTCTTATAGTCTGTTGTTAACTGTTAATTTGGTGAAGAATGGGGTTAAATTTTTGTAAACCAGAGATTTTATAATATCTTTGTTACAGTAAATATTACATCCAAAACATCTAATAGTGTCTGCCCTCATAAGGTGTGATTGGGGAAAAGAGATCCCTTGCCACCTCACTAACTCACATAAAACCTTCCATTTCACTAATACTCATTCCTTCAGGTGAGATCAATTTATCTTCCCCCTATGAAGCCGTCTCTCCAGTTTCTTCCTTTAATTCCGACTGATCTTCCAGGCTCCACTCTCAAATGTCCAGCTACCTCTCAAGCATCTTGAGCTGAAGCTGGAACTGAAACTCAAACTCTGCAGAACCACCCTCACTCTGCCCCCGTCCCTGGTCTTCAGTCCCTGACCTGCCAACTTGCCCCCTTTAAATCTTCTAATTCTGCTTAATGGTAGCACCAACCTCTGCCACTCAAAACAAGGCCTTGGAATTATAAAGGTAAACTTGAAACACAAGTTTATACTCTCTCACTGTTTATTTTACAAATACGAAAATGAGCTCCAAAAAGGGAAAACGATTTGTAGAAATCTCTCAGCAGAACTGGGGTAAAACCCAAGTTTCCTGATTCCCCAGTTCAGTGGGGTTTTCTCTCTCTCTCTCTCTCAACAGAAAAAAACAAAAAGAAAAACAAAAAAACACCAAATCTCCCACTTTACCCCCTTTGCCTTTTTCCTTAGCTTCATCCCAAACACAATTCCTAGACAGAGGATGGTCCTTAAAACATTTTTTAAAAAATAAAGTATTGTGGAAAATATAGAAAATATAGAAAAAGCATGGAAAAGAAAAGAGATAATCACTTATAACTTCACCACCCAGAGAGAGTAGTTGCTAACATTTTAGGGTATTTCCTTCAAGCCTTTTCTGGAACATGCTTATTGAGTCTCTTTCAAATATAGAACACATTTTCTTTTTCGAGTATGCTCCATCAGAAAAAGAACTAGAATGAGAATCAAGAGACTTATGTAGCTTTGGGGTGAACTAGTCATGTGACCTTGAATGAGTACCTTACTCTCGTCCTCAGTTTCCTCTACTAGTTAATTAAGAGCTTGGACTGAGTGACCGCTACAGGTCCATTTAAAGTATCGGTCAAGGGGCGCCTGGGTGGCGCGGTCGGTTAAGCGTCCGACTCTTAGTTTCCGCTCAGGTCGTGATCTCAGGATCATGACCTAGGGTTGTAAGATAGAGCCCCTTGTTGGGCTCCACACTCAGTGCAGAGTCTGCTTGGGGTTCTCTCACTGCCTCTCCCTCTGCCCCACCCACTCATGCTCGCTCTCTCAATAAAGTGTTGGTCAAGTGAGCAAAGAGTTAGAATCGATGACTCAAAGATCTCTTGCAACACTAACATTTAGAAATTGCAATGCATGTATTATAGAGAGGCAAGTAAGTGGAGACCCAAATTAAAAATTAAAGCCTACTAAGAAATAAGGCCTTTTCTTAAAGAATCTTGTCTACTTATTTATTCCAATTTCCTATCTCTCATTTATTTTAGCTACAAGCCCGGCAAAGAAGAATCATCATCTGGGTCTTCCCATGCAGTGATGGATATCTCTTTGCCCACCGGAATCAATGCAAACCCAGAAGATTTAAGAGTTGTAAATGTTCTCTTTTACATATTGTTATGGATGCTTGGTTTTCTTTACTGCATTCTTTTACGGATAAAGCTATTTCCTTTCATTTTAATATATCACCTTCACAGAATCACCTAGAATATTCTTTCCAAACCAACAATCTACCTAAGTTTTTTTTTTTAAATGTCTCCAGACATATTTTCTTTTACAGATTTTATTTATTTGTTTGAGACACAGAGATACAGACAGAAAGAGAGAGCATGAGCAGGGGGAGAGGCAGACAGAGAGGGAGAAGCAGGCTCCCCGCTGAGCCAGGAACCCAATGTGGGGCTTGATCCCAGGACCCCGGGACCCCGGGACCACGACCCGAGCTGAAGGCAGACGCTCAACCATCTGAGCCACCCAGGCGCCCCTACCTAAGTTTTAATTTTTCAAAGTAAAGTGGCGGCATAGACTCGCATGGTCTGAACAAAATGTGAATGCATATGATTACATGTTCAGACTTTTTCAAGAGGAGGAGCTGGCTCTTCAACTTTTTTGAATAGTGGATTACATCCCCATGTCTAACATCCCAATATTGGGTGAATACATTTAAACAAAAAGATCAACTTAAAAAAAAAAGATCATGAAATTAAATCCAAGCTTTCTCTTTCCTCTCTTAGCTTGTGGAAGGGGTAGATCAGCTACTAACTGATTACCAAATCAAAGATGGACATATTATTCTGCAACTGAATTCGGTAAGTTCCACCTTCCACCAGTCCCCATTTCTAATCACTGTTCAAAATTCACAGGCTGAAATGCTGAGTCTCTTCTCTCCCACAATTTACTCAAACCTTGCATTTGTCAGATTCCTTCCGATGAGTTCCTTTGTGTTCGATTCCGGATATTTGAACTTTTTCAAGTTGGGTTTCTGAGTCCTGCCACTTTCATGGTGTATGAATACCACAGACCAGGTAATCAACTCTACTCTAAAATTTCTTCAGAGGACTACTTTGCCTTCATTACAGTATTCATTGCATCTCTCCTTTTTGGAGAAGCTCACATACCTCCCCCCCACACACAGTTTCTTTAATCCTCCCAGAATCAACTTCTTATCTCTATTCTCATCACATTTTGCAGAGAGCTCCATTGTAGCAGTTGTCACATTGCATTGTAGTTATTTGTTTGCATATCTTTCTCACCAAACCCAGACAGAATGTTTTCATCCTTGTCCCCTAGTATCTAACACAATGTTCAATACTGTATAGATAAATGTTGAATCAATGACCCCACATTTGATCACTCAGCTTTTTCTGGGAATACTAAGTGATTGGAGAGCTCTTTGGTTCACAAGACAGACAACTCCACTTTAGGCAGTTCTACTTTTTTAAAAAAATTCTTAAAATGAACCAAACTCTACACCCATTCATTCTAGTTTTATCTTCCAAAATCACATGGAACATATTTGGCACCCCCTTCCCCTGTTCTTCTCCAGCCTAAACAATTACAGTTCTTTCAGTAGACTCTCATGTAACATAATTTATTTCCTCTCATTCATGGAAGCATCAAATATTTTAATTCTAAGAAATATTGAACAGTAAAATTCCAAGCACAGAAGGGGAAATCATTTTGAAGGAGGGTAGAGGGACCCATGCTGGGAGACACAATTCACAGTTTAACCTCCCTGAATCTAAGTTACAAAAAGAAATTTTGGAAGAAGTCATCTCCAAGGCCCCATGGGAGAGACTCACTGATCCATAAATGTATTGTGTGTTAATCAAGCCACCTCTCCTAACTATGCTTTCATTGCCACAGATAAACGATGCACCATGTTTTATAGCCCATCCGATGCCAAACTTCAGAAAGTCTGTGAAGGAGTAACATGCAAATGCGTAGAAGGTAAACTTCATGTAACATGTTCAGGCTGCATGCTTGTTTAAAGCAGCCACTCGTAATCCAGGGCTAATCTGGCAGAAGCTGTTTGACAAACTCGTTCCTCAGAAGTAGACATCTCAGCTGACTGAAAGCTGATTCCTTGAATACTGCAAAGTTACTTCTCGACAACCCTGATAGGTTCTACTGTACAAAGACAGAGAAACCCCAGCTAGATGATTGTTGGATATCAGAGGGATAACAGGATGTGAAATTCTTACTTTTCACCTGGTCTTTTTAATGTAATAGGACCACAGCTTAAGAGAACAGAGGCTCAGGACTGAGCCATTAGCCCCATTCTTTTTCCTTTTCCTTAACACTTAGTGACATCTCTGTTTATTGCCCAGTTCCCTTCAGTCTTCTGTAAATCCAAGGCAGGGTTCTTGGTCAAGGAAAAGACCCAGAACTCAACAATCATTAACAACTGACTCCATGAGGGTCTGGGTTGTTTTGGGGTTTATTTTGTTTTTCAAAAACCTTAATATTTATACATTTCTTAGGTACTTATTGTACCATTTTATAGCTGTAAATCAGTCCAGTTATCATTTCGGTTCCTTCAAGGGACTTTTAATTATACTCAAAATGGGAAATTTTCCTCCTTTCTTTAATGAAAGCATATACATTTCTAAAGAACTGAATGTGGAGTGACAACCCATTCTAAACTTCATGTTCAAGATTTTGTTTTTGTTTATTTTGTTTTGTTTTTGCTTTATATAATGTTTCACTTTATGGAAGAGGAGAAAATGGCATTTGTAAGATTATACTGGATTGTCAGGGCTTATGAAAACTGTGTTTACTGCCAAAGGGAGTGTCTGCCTCTTTATGTTAACCTAACTTTTGCCATTTTTCACAAAATCCAGCTGACTGCGGACAAATGCAGACAGAACTGGATCTGACAATCTCTGCAGATACTAGAAAAGAAACAGCATGTAAACCAGACATTGCCTATGGTAAGTTCAAAGTTTCTATATAGAGTTCCATTAAACATAAAATTTTATGAAAACATGATCTGTTAGAGAGATCAACAACTTTTCATAGTGACTATTTGGATACTACATGCCATGTGTTCCCTTGAAGGAAAATGCCATCGATTTTTAACATTCACATGCAAAATTATTTATCCTTCAGCAAAGAAATGTGACTTTCATTTAAAGACTTTATTTATTTATTTGAGAGAGAGAGTGAGCACAAGAGGGGGGAGTGGGAGAGGGAGAAGCAGACTCCCCGCTGAGCAGGGAGCCCGATGCGGGACTCGATCCCGGGACTCCAGGATCATGACCTGAGCTGAAGGCAGTCGCCCAACCAACTGAGCCACCCAGGCGCCCGTGACTTTCATTTAAAAGTGAGTGATGTACACACCCAGCTGAGACATTTGCTCCAACAGAGCCCATCGAATTAAACATACTGAACTAAAATATATTCAAAGAGAACTTATGAGAAACCACGAAGGTGTAAGATTTCACTATTCTTCCAGTCAGTTGAGCAGAGGCAGAGACAAAGGTGGTTTGGGGGCTTAGAATTTTTCAAACTCCCTTCAAAGACAAGGTAAAAATATCAATACTAACTCATTTTAAATATATGCAGAATTGCAATCTTCCACTTCAAAAGGAGCATCTCCTTCTGGTTGTCCAGGGTTCAGAGCTGTATCAGATGCCCAAGTACAGTTGTAGTCTTGTCTTAAATTCAGAGAATTAGCTCCTTTGTTTTCTTTTTATTCTTGTGTGTGTGTGTGTGTGTGTGTGTAAGTTCCTTATATATTTTGGATATTAACCTTTTTTTGTCTTTCTTTTTTTAATTTAAATTCAATTAGCCAAATTATAGTACATCATTAGTTTCAGATGTAGTGTTCAATAATTTATCAGTTTTGTATATAACACCCAGTGCTCATCGCATCAGGTGCCCTCCTTAATGCCCATCACCCAATTACCCCATCCCTCCCACCCACCTTCCCTCCAGCAACCCTCAGTTTGTTTGCTATAGTTAAGAGTCTCCCGCAGTTTTTCTCCCTCTCTGATGACTTCCCATTCTGTTTTCCCCTCCCTTCCCCTGCAGTCCTCTGCCCTGTTTCTTATATTCTACATAAGAGTGAAACCATATCATAATTGGTTTCTAATGTTTATTTCTGGCTTTTTTTTTTTTTAAGAGAGAGAGAAAGAGAGTATATTGTACATGATCTCAAACCTTTTGTGTGTGTGTATATGAAAGTAGGGTATTATTTATAAATGAAAGGTAAGTACAGTTAATTCAGCACTTTCTGTTTACTGACTGCTTTTATATATGGTTTCTCATTGGGGTCTCATAAGACCTCTTTGAGGTAACAGAGGATTATCTGTATTTTGCCAGTGAAGAAACTGAGGCTCAGGGAGATTAAATAATTTGTTCAAAGTCATGCAGGAATTAAGTAGTAAAACTAGGATGCATCCTGGTCTCCAATATTTTTTCCATTATATTACACTGATCTCACTTACTGGAAATATAGCCATCAGAATAAATTGGGTATGGTTTATAGTCTTTCCATAGAATTCATCTTCATTTTTTTTTTAAGAGTTTACTTATTCATTTGAGAGAGAGAGTGAGCAGAAGAGAGAGCATGGGTGAGGGTAGGGGGCGGTTGTGGGAGAGGCAGAGGGAGAGGGAGAAGCCGACTCCTCTGCTGAGCAGGAAGCCTGATGTGGGGCTCAATCTCAGGACCCTGAGATCGTGACCTGAGCCAAAGGCAGACACTTAACTAACTGGGCCACCCAGGCGCTCCTATTCAGGACATGTTAAAATCTGTTTTAGGCTACTAATTCACTTGACCTTTGGTTCTGGCACAGTGAGTTCATTCATTCATCTAGCTAGCTGGAATCTCAAAAATGGACAAACCTTTTAGGTCATTCACTTCAACCCCATCAAAAACAAAAATAAGAGAATCTTTTCTTAGGTTACATAGAAGGGATAGGTCCCTTCAAGCTGCTCATCCCAAAACTGAGATCAAATACCATGGATTAAAAATCGATGCCTGAATGAAGAGAAAACAGGATAGAGAATGTCTCGTGTCAGATAGCTGCCAATCCCAGCAAAGATGCGTCAGAAGACCAAATCCTATCAAAATCCAAAGATCAGAGCCATTGGAGGTATCCAAGGAATCAAGGCAAGGGAACAGGAGGCCCATAGGGCAGGCCTGAATGATAGATAAAGGCCCCTCTGTGGGCAAATGGAAAAGGAAGGGGCTCTTCCACGTTCCTGATGGGCATGACCCCACTAATTTAAAGGATCAGAATCTGAACTTTACGTCTAACAAAGGCATATTTTGTTTGTTTAGTGTGCTTCTGTCTTTTAATTTAATGCTGCTGTTATCCTAATCAGCCTGTTCTATAACAGTGGCTAGGGCTAATGATTCCTAGAATGAATCATTAGTCATGATCAGTAGAGTCAGATTGAGAGTGTTTAGGAAGGCTTTTTGGAAGAAATGAGATTTACCTCAGCATGCCCGTAAGAGCTTGGTATGCTTCATTTCTCATTTGTTTGACAAACTCTGACTTCTGCTGGACATGGCATTAGCGATATTAAGCATGAATTCTTATGTTGTTTCTTCTACCAGCTTATAAAGTTCGTATCACATCTATCACTGAAGAAAATGTCTTTATTAAGTACACTGCAACCCTCCTGGATATCTACAAAGCTGGTGAGAATTCATTCATTCATCTTTCACTCAACAAATATTTAGTACTTACTATGTGCCATTAATGAGACATTATGTTGGTAGACTAGGCATTATATTAGTCACAGAGAATACAACTTGAATAACACAGCCAGAGTTCTTGCCTTCATAACGTCTATATTCTGTTTGAGGAGATACATTTAAAAAAAAGAAGAAAGAAAATGAACAAACAAATTAAACAATTACAAATCATAACAAGTACTATATTTGAGACACGTAATTAATGTGGGAAACTCCTTCACTGTGATAACAGATGGCGTGTTTTGGGGGTGGTATCAGGAGTTAGCCATTCTTAAAGGGGTGGAGTAGAGAGGGAACTGAATATGCAAAGGCCCTGAGATGGCAAGTAACCTGGCACCACCAGGGAGCTGAAGAACCTAGTATGAGATGAAGCCGAGAGGTAGGCAGGAGCTAGGTCATACAGGGATTTATAAGGCATGGCAAGAAATTTGGATTTTATTCTGGAATTCCAAAGGGAAGTTAATAAAAGGTTTGAGGTACGCAAACAACATGATCTGATTTATGGTTTTAAAAGATCATTCTGGTTTCTTTTGTGGGGGGAATCAGGAGTAGAAACAGGGAAACCAGTTAAGAGTGTCCATGAAGTACAAAGCTGTAGGTTGGATGCCATGTAAGGATAAATGAGACTTTTATTAACTAACCAACATAATAAAATGAATTCACATGTAAAATAACATATAAAACATTTTAAAATATGTTCCCTTGTATTCTCTAATTAAACTAAGCTGTAAATATTATAAAACTGCTTGTCAAATTATGTAAATTGTCACACAAATGATTCATTAGATCATTATAATAATTCCAAATAAGTTTTTTATTTTTAGAAATTGTCAGTCTTATTTTGCTTGACTCACTACAGGATTGCCCCTGTCTGAGCTTGGATTTGACAATAAGGAACCACATCAAACTTTTCCGATTACATCTTTATTGAATTTATAGTCTTTACACAACCTATAATCTCAATAAGTAATTTCTCCTAATAGCAACAGTATCGTTCATGGTCCTGAAGTCTCTATCAGCTTCTGCTAAATTGGTAGTAATTACATTCAAAATGTTTCTAGTCCTTTGGACACTGTCTGACATTTTTATGTATTCAGTGTATCTCTATTATCAGCTGAATCATGACAACAACTTATTGAATTTTTTGAAATTTGAAAATTTATTGAATATTTAGTTTTCCTAATTTTCTTAACTTTTATTGCCCTTGAGAGTTTTACAAACACCATAGACAAAGTTTTAGGATTCAGAATTTTTTTAAAAAACTTAAAAGTTCATCAAATTTTTTACTTTTGCCATTAAAACAAAAACATTTTCATATAATTATCTTTTCCCTTAAATTGATTTTATTTTGTTTTATATCAAATTTGTAATCATTCTTGATTTTGTCAAAAGCTCTTGTTCCGCTTTCATAGTTTCCTTTATTTTTACACAATTTCATTATTCATTCCCTAATCTGTGAACTTATTAAAGTTGAAATATATTTTCTTGAACATCTGAAGATAGTATTGACATAATTGCTAGACTATCATGAGCAAATCACCAAAAAGCATATCTGAAATCTATCTACTTTCTAAATATTTGCTCTTATATCACAGTATCTATCAAAGTGAACCAAGCAGGCTTGATATAATTTCCAAACTGCCTTTGTGATCCTTGCACTACCAGCTGCCTGTCAAAATCCCAATATTTTTCCTGTTTTCATTATCATAATTTTTTTCATTATTGCAATTTTTAAAGCTTTTCCTATCATTACTTACTTCTGCCTAGATATGCAGTAGTAAACACTGAATTTATGAAGACAATATTTAAAGTGAGATTTTGCTTGGCTCCTATCTTTGTAGTGTCCAGAGACACTTGATACCTGCTTGACAGGTAATTCAGTCAACACCAAATTGAACAGCTGGGAACTTCAGAATTCTTGCTGAAGCCCGACTCTTCCCTGGCAATCTATTTGTACCAATAAGGTGTTCACATAAATATTCCTCATTGACTCCTTTCTCTCACAAACAGTTTGATATGTTGTTCAGTTGTTCCTTCCAGTACCTTGAAATCAACAAAACCCATTAAGTGGTCTTCAAAGTCCCAATTTTTTATTTTATGTTATTTTAAAGATCTTTTTTTAGTTGATTTTCTCAATGATTGAAACTTTATCACCTTATTTATATTTTCCAAAAAGTTGTGTTCTCATTTCAGTAGGTTTAAATTTTGCAATAAGTAGGACCGTAAATCTAAATTGCAACTTTATGTTTATACTGATTTTCTTCTCTTTTGAAATTCTATCAGGTGTTTCAAGTATGAAAATTCTTCATCATTTTTAGCCATAGACTAGAGTTAGATTCTAATAATACTTTCTAAATCTTTATTTGCTTGATGGATACTCTGATAAAAATGTTTTTCTGGTTTTTATTATTTCAAATGTTTTACTGTATGAAATTGATTTGTGATGTTATTCTATTTTTTTCTCATTGATGATCACAAATTTTCTTTATCTGAATCATGATTGTTATTCTGACCAAAATAGGTGTTTAGCACTCTGATCTTTTCACAGTCTAACTTTTGAGCACCATTTGCATCCATCTTTCACATTGTAAGGAAGAAAGAATAAACCATTCCTATTTTTACTGAAATAATCAAGTGCTTTTCATTCCAGAAATACAAATTATTTGTCTTATATTGTACCAATTCTTGCATAGTATCAGAAGACATCCCAGGCTGTTCTGAATGTTGTGCAGTATCAGATGATTCCCAAGCTGTAGTTCTTTATCAATATCATCTCTTCTTTGTTCTCCTGTCTATTCAGAAGATTCATATTTATGATATTTAAAAGGAAATGTTAAGAAATGTTTGCATATTTTATTATCTCTTCATTCTGGGTGTCCATTTTTTAATATATACAAATTTGGAATTTATATAAATATCAGAACATCACACATTTACCACTTACCCCTAGAATTGCTGCACACAAACAATAAGCCAAACTAAAAACTAAACTACTTAGAACAGAGGACAACCACGCAGTTCAAGGATAATGATAATTGGTGTTTCCCCTAAAACATAGGGTGCTTGGAGTGAAGATATAAATGGAAAAAAGATTAGTGATTGTGGAAGCTGAGGTTAATTAACTAGTCCCTCTTCTGAATATGCTTGAGATTTTCTATAACAAAAGGCTTTTAAAAATAATGATAAGGCTCCAGCAGCCACACTGTTTACCATGACAGGGGCTGAATTGGTAAACAGTGCTGGGGATGCTCTTAGATATTGCTGCCCCGGGGCAGTCATGTCTTAATGGTCATCGGGAGAGTATAAGAAAATCAGCTCAAACTGATGTGTGCACCTTTGTTAAATATTACTAATTAAAGTTTACCATATATGCAGTTACTATTAAGTATACGTTCAGAAGTTTTTCAGGATTTAACAATTAGGATAACTCTGTCAGAGTTAAATAACTGATCATCAGTCCCAAATCTATAGCAATGAGTCAGACCCAGTCCCTGCCTCAAGAAGTTTCCAGCCTAGCTGAAGACAGATATATGGAATGAAACATTGTGATAGAAATTCAAGTATAATGGGAGTAAGGGGGAGACAGAGATATTTATGACAAAGAACATCCAGGAGTGTTTACTGGATACCTCGAGAATTGAAGATGTGTTTCAAGATGGGTAGAAATGCAACAGGACAACAGAGGAAGAATGCATTCGAGGTAACGGAGCCAGCTTCTTGACGACTCCTGAGTTCTTTGGGAATCCCAAAGTTATCCTCTTTCAAATCCTCCCAAGTCTTTCACATATCCTGCACTTCTCTACAAAGTCATCCATTGCCAGCTACCAAATACTTTTTTATTTTGCTGTATAACATTTGGGGATTAATGTTCAACTTTAGAGAAGTTCTTTTAATTCCTGGTTCTACAGGAGTAAGGATAAGAAGCACTTATACAGTGCTTGCTGTGTTGTAAGCACTTCTCATATATTCACAACAGTTCTACAAGTGGGTTTTATTGTCATTCCCAACTTTCCAGATGATGGGTCTGAACCTCATTTGTCCAGGGCCACACAGCCAACAAATGGCAGTCTTAACCATATGGACATTGTCACTCTCCTGTAGCCACTCAGTATAAGTTTATACTCATTAATAACTAGCCATGGAATTGTTAAGAGTTTATACTTGTAATATCGTAACATGAATGTGATAATCTTACTTGTGTGCCTCTCAGGTGAAGCTGTTGTCGAGAAAGTCTCTGAAATCACCTTCATTAAAAAGGCCATGTGTGCTAACGCTGACCTGGAAAAAGGAAGACAGTATTTAATTATGGGTAAAGAAGCCCTCCAGATAAAATACAATTTCAGTTTCAAGTAAGTCATTTTGGAGTCTCTGATCTTTCCTTCAAAACTAGGTGTCATTTATCCTTAATTACATGTTTCTTATGTGTCCTGCTGTTAACCAACAAACCATTAGGAGCATAAATGCAATAATGTGAATTTACACTTGATCTTAGCCATAAGGCCAAGAAGCAATGAAACAATATGAATTTAAAACGAAGAACCACTTAAAACCATGAGGGCGGCTGAGCACTCACTGATGGATAAACCAACTGAGGACCTGGGTCTGAGGATGCTTCTGAAGGCGCTCATCCATCCCCCTCTATGCCACATCTGCCCCCCTCAATAAGTTCTTGGACGGTTCTGTTTGTAAAGAGAGAAATGTTTAAATATGCATCTTATTGTCTCTTTTTAAAAAATAGATCTTGAAAGAGATACTGTTCCTGCCTTTAATCATGGGAGCCCCAAGCAGTTTCCTGAGATTTGGGGGTTTCTGATCCTTCCCAGGGGGAGGCCAGTGAGGCAGAGCCTGGCTGACAGTGTGGCCTCACAGGATTAGGGGATTAGGGCAGGCTGAGCAGCCTGAGCTCCGTGGAATTCAGCTCTTCTCTATCTGTGGCCATCACCACAACAGTTTCATCATCCTTTTTTCTTGGCAGGTACATCTATCCTTTAGATTCCTCGACCTGGATTGAATATTGGCCTACAGATACAACGTGCCCATCATGCTCAGCATTCTTGGCAAATTTGAATGAGTTTGCTGATGACATCTTTTTAAATGGCTGTGAAAACCCCTGAAGTAGTTCAACTATGCACAGTTTTCACTGTGGACTCCTGTTGTTGAAGTGTCTTCCTTTTCTTTTTTTTCTTTTAAACATTCTCAGTTGGTCTTATTTGGAAAGCTCACTTTACTTAGAATTAGTGGCACTTGCTTTTATTAAAGAACAATTTTAAGAGCTGTAACTTTATGAAATAACATGGCCTTGGGGGGCATGGAGACAGATACTCATTCCAAGGTTATCGGACACCAGAAGCAATAAAAATTGGAACGTCTCCTAAAACCTGCCACTCAGGAATGTTTGCTGGGGACGAAAGAATAGCTCCATTGAAATGTAGTATCTTACAATAACATGGCCTTTGCTTGAAAGAAAATACCAAGGAACAAAATACTGATCATTAAAACCTGACTTTGCTTTCAAAATTTTCGAAAAAGCAAAAAAGCCTGTTATTTTATGCTAGGGCCTCTTCAACCACACAGACGGGCGAATTGAAAGGTGGACAGAGGCAGCAACAGAGACCTGACAAGGCCTAATGTCAGAGCCTTCTGCAAACTGAGAAGGTAGGAGCGTCTGCCCTGGCCCCTCCCCTCCCAGTGCCCTCTCCTCACCCTCGTGGGGATCCCACTCCTCCCTGCCCCTCCCTCGCAGCACCTAGTCATTTCCCCCAGGGACTTGCTCTTGCCAAGACTTTCTAGCCTGGGAAGGGAAGCCGCAGTGCAGCAACCTGGGGAAGAGAAACTGAGTGGGAATCAGGAGACCTTTGCTCTGGTCTCTGAGCCTGTTTGAACTTTAGAAGAGGATTTGTAATAGGACGTTCATTTTTAAGTGACATTTTGTAAGCACTTTAGATCTCATGAAAGAATTTTCACCTAGAGTCCCATTTACTGTCTCAAGAACCTCACGAGGTGCAGGGATTTTTATTAACCCCACTTTATGGTTGAGGACATTGAAGCTCAGAAGAGTTAAGTCATTTTTCCAGCCTAGTAAAAGGCGGAGTTGGAGACCAAAGCCCACTTGCTCTCAGTCCACACATGTCCCTCTTCTACATCGTTACACCATCACATTGCTTGTCAGGTTTAATTTTCTAAGACCAATGTAGGATGCGGCTGGAGTTTCTTAGGTAGAGTTTAACCAGCTCCACTGAAATCTCACAAGGAAACATGAAGATAAACTCTGGATATAATAGTGACGGTGACTGAAATGCATTCCCTTCTTGAAAAATCTGCATTTTACCACTTAGGTGAAACGACATAAGGTTTACAGTGTGCCTTGTAAGTAATACTAAGATTTTCCACTTCCAGAAGCTAAGAATTTATTTTTGTTAATGTCAAAGCTCACGTTGTAGGCACTTCCTTGGCAAAAACAACCCATGTGTCCAATATGCCCAAACTCTGCCAGCAAGGAGTGAGGCCCACTGCCTCCCGGCTCCCAGAGTAGACCTGAAGCATCTCCTGTCACCTTCTTGCTGAATGCAGTGCTCAGAGGCACCAGAGTCTCTGAGCTGCTTGGTAGCCCTCTCCGTGAGCCCCGTGGCAAGTAGATTGGGCCACAGTGGTCTAATTAACCCTGAAGCACTGCAGGTTTCAAACATCAAATCAAACCTTTCTGAGTTAGCCTGGTACCATTTAGAAATCCACCAGCTCCTCTTCAGCTGACTCTTATGCATTTAAACATACTACTTTAGTGAGACTTTCACAATCCTCCAAATAGGATGGGGTCCCTACTGAACCCTGCATTTCTCTTCCAAGGCACTTGCAACTACTTATCTAAGCACATATAATCGTTTATTTAGTGTACAGCTTCCTAGCACCACTGTAAGCTCTGTGTGGTCAAGTCTGGATCTGTTCTGTTCCCACCACTATCTCCTGTCCTGGGCACAATGCTGAACACATTAAAGGGACTCATTGCTTGCAGATTCCCACTGAGGATGGGGCATCAGAAGGTCCAAGTTCTAGTCTTGACTTTGCCCCCGCAGGGACTTGGGGCAAGCCTCTTCATCTCTTTGGTGGCCTGAAAAAAAAAGGGAGTTAATACTCAAATGCCTTTCTATAGCTCTAAGAAGATATTTTATAATCTTATGTTGTGAAACAAAACAGAACCACATGGTGTGTAAGCATGACATGTATTTTTTTTCTGTGAGTATGGGGGGAGCTCAGCGAAGTGAGTGAGTGTGAGAGCTGGGGGGGCTTCCTGAGGCCTGAAGAAGGGCACATAGGATTTGCGTAGGTAGAGGGCGGCAGAAGGATCTTTGCGGTTGAAGGGAAAAGCATAGGCAGGTTTCCACTGGGGTAATAAGATTTAGGTGCTACAAATGAACACTATTCATTTAATAGCCATATGTTTAATTTTTTTAAGTTTTTATTTTAATTCCAGTTAGTTAACATACAGTGTTACATTAGTTTCAGGTATATGATATAGTGATTCAGCTGTATGTTTATTTTAACATGTATTAGAAAAAATACAACTAGTACCTCAAAGCTGTGATATACAATTTTCTTTGAAAATAAATGTATTTGTCAAAAAGTAAGTCTATTTAAGGAAAAGTTTTAAGTAAACAAAAGCATAGGTTGTTCTTAGGGCAAAAATCAGGAGGTTGGCATGTATAAGATTGACGTTTAGGAAACTCTGTCTTAAGAAAATATGTGAAATTGACAATGAGCCAAGCTTAAGGCAGGCAGCCTCACTCCATATTTCTCAGTGAGGGATGCTGAGCCAAAGTCATGTTCAGTCTTACTTTCCAGCCTCCGTGATGCTAGTTTATTCAGCAACATCCAACAAATATGTCTTGATTAGTAATTGTAGGCCAAGCCCAATTCTAGGCACTTGGTACCTAGATCCCCACCCTTGTGGGACTTAGATTCCAGCTGGGGAGACACAACTTGAACAATAAAGACAGTAGTTAGGCGTCTGACCCTGACTGTTTTAAATTATTATTATTATTTTTTAAGATTTTATTTATTTATTTGACAGAGAGAGGGAATACAAGCAGGGGGAGTGGAAGAAGCAGGCTTCCCACAGAGCAGGGAGCCCGATGCGGGGCTCGATCCCAGGACCCTGGGATCATGACCTGAGCCGAAGGCAGACGCTTAACGACTGAGCCACCCAGGCGCCCCCTGACCCTGACTGTTTGAAGGGGATAGAGCTATGGGGAAAAGAAGAGGAGAGCAGAGTAAGGGAGCTGGGGAGTGGTCGAGGGTGTGGTTGCAGTTTTAAATAGAAGGATCTGGTCAGAGTAGGCTTCAAAGTGAGACCTGAGCAGAGACTTGGAGGTGGTGAAAGAGGGAGCCATGTGACCACCTATGGGACGAGTGTTCTGGGCAGAGGGAGCTCCAAGTTCCCGCACCTGAAGCAGGAGCGTGCCCAGTGTCTTACAAGAAGAGGCAGGAGGCTGGTGTAACAGATGTAGAGTGAGCCACTTGGGAGGGTGGTGGAGAGGAGGCCAGTGAGGGCACAGGGACCAGATCACGCAGGTCATGGAAGGGCAGTAGCTGTACTCAGAGGGAAAGGGGAGCCATTGCAAGGTTTTGAGCAGAGGGGTGACAGTAGGAGGTTATTGCAGTATATCAGGCGAGAGATGGGGCAAGTGAACAAAGCAGAGCTTTTCACCTCTGCAGTGAAAGAGAACGCACACCATGGGAACCATGGAGCTTCTCAGAAAAGGATGTTAGGATTTCTTACAGGATTTGGGCTTGTGATGGATTATTTTAGGGAGGGTTTAAGGAAGCAGGGCTTTGCTCTGGATTGGACGCTGTCAGGAAGCAGGAGTAATCCTATGATTGAGTATCTGAATTCTTATCTAACTAGAAGGAAAAGAAGTAGCAGTCACTCACATTGGCCAGCAAAGGGGGGATGTTTGGTCATTTTGTGGTTTGGATAATGTTCTTGTCTTATTTTCTACTCAAACATGATTATGGAAAAGTCTCTTTTTTCCCCCCTCATCTTGATCCATTTTGTCTGATGTGATGTCTTTGTGTTCTGTGATGTCAGCACAGCCTGACTCTGAATACCAACAAGGTCAACTCCTAGGGTCACCAAGCCCAGCTCCCAGTCTAGCACCCCCTGTCTTCTCTCTCACAGGCCCTTTTTTCCTAGAAAATGCACACACACAAACGACGCGCAGATTTGCATCCAATTTCAGAAGCCCCTGTGAAAGTCCAGCGCGTGGGCCTGAGGACCGCCTCAGGAGCTGGGACTCCATCAGCCAGATCGGAGAGACTCCCACAGACACAAGGCAGCTCTGCATCATGTTTCCATAGGTCTCCCTACTCCTGAAAACACACTGATTGTGCATACTCAGTGCGATGTGAGAAACGTGTCACCAGGGACATGACATGATCTTTAACTTTGATTGGGAGGTTGAAATATTCCTTTATGGTTCTGAATCAGAAAGGAATTGAGGAGGAAGAAAGGAATGGAGGAGAGAAGGTAGAGGAGAAGAGGAGAGGGAAGGGAAGGAGGGAGGGAGGGGTTTATTTTAAGACAAGATGAGAACTCCATTTCTCAGAACCTTCTGGATTCTTCTCAGCTGGCAGGGTCCCCACCCTGACAGACATGTTGGCAGAGGCAGATCCGTTCCTTGGAACACAGGGTCTGCTCCTTCACTGTTTCCATCATTATAATCAGTTATGTGTGCATTACACACACAGTCATGAATTATATGATCCTGAAATGTCCAAACCAAGAAGGACCTAGAGCTCCTCTCATCCAATTCCTTCATTTTTATCTGGGAAAACTGACCCAGAGAAGCAGCTAGCTGGTGGTCAGAACCCTGTTAAGTGGGAGGTTTGGGACACAAGCCCGAGGCATCTGACTCTTAGCCCGGCATTCTTTCCACCGCGTAAATGAGAGGAGGTTACAAAGAAATCGTTTTTGGCTCCCTCCAAAGAAGCATTTTCTTATAGCCAGAGCTGTTCCAAGACAGAGGCTCTCTGGGAGGGACCAAGTGCCCAATCACTAGCCCCTTCCAGGAGTGGTACGGGAGACATTCAGTGTGGGAGGTTTGCCCCGATAACGTCCAACGTGCCTTCAGCTCTGAGAGGTCATTAAGAGAAACAAAAATGTCCGCTTTACTTCCTAAAGCCTCCATTTTCACATTTGAAAAATGGGGAGTACTAATAATTCCCACTTTAGAGGATTTCTGTGAGACTTAAGTGAGATAATACAGACCATGCATATAAAGTGATGGGCACAGTGCCTGGCACGGCAAATGTAACTTGGGGTGGTTAATAATACAACCCTGGTACAAGATGGATGATGAATTTAACACATTTCTTGCCTGGCATCATGCAGATTGCATTACGTGGAGCATCTATCGACATTTCACAACCCCGTGATGATTGTCATCATTCTTACTTTTAGGAAGAAAACAGCTGAGGATCTGGGAGGTTAATTTGCCCTAGGTCACACACCTTCATAAGTGGTAGGGCATCTTCTAGACCCAGGGGCCCAGGCTCCTAGCCTCTGAGCTGGATGGCCTTCTCACATACCAGAGGGGCAGTATTATCTCAGGGCACAGGTGGGGCAGAGTGTGGCCGACGAGAGCTCTGGGTACAGGGCACGGGGGCAGTGGGAACACAGAGTGTACAAAAATGAAGCGAGGCAGCCCCAGAGATCAACTCTGCAAAATGTTACCTGAGATCATTTTCCACATGGATACAACACAATTTGAAGAACTCTCAGTGGACAGGTCTCCCCACGTCCCCTCAAAGGACTTGAATTTGCCAATAGAGTTGATGTTTCCTCCCTTGTGAACCTCCTATGTAGAATCATAACATATGGAAGTTTAAAGGTCTCCTGGAGGGGCATCAAGGTTGGCTCGGCTCAGTCTTGATCTGATTTCCTAGAGATCATCCAATCAACCTCTCCCCATTTCATTGATGAGGAAACAGGCCAGGAAGGAGCAGGGGCTCATCAGGTCTCCCACAGGGGAATCAGGGCCAGAACCTCATATTAGCACCTGGCGTCTCCTCCTACCAGTGGGACCTAACAGGCAAGCAGAGACCAGAGCCCCAGGTGGGGTCCAAGGCTAACATTTTCAACAGATGAGATACAAGAAGTCAGAACTATCCTAGAAAGAGGGTTTTCTGTTTGGCTGAAGCTTGGGTGGTTGGGTGTGTCTGTCTGTGTTTTATGTGTTTTGTGTTGGTGTTTTGGAGGGTAGATGGAAAGGGGGTGGTGGCTGAAGCTGACTAAGGCAAGAGAAATCAGGACTGAGGAAAGAATTACTTAGCTTCATAAATTTTTTTCCAAACAGAGAATCTTTCAGAAATTAGAGCCAGGACTGAACACGAATTCTCTGAGAGCAGAGAAGGAGAAAGGAGATATGCCCAGAGTAGGAGGAGAAAGTAGAAAGGAGGGTTCCTGGGTCTGCTGGGGCCTTGGGGCAGGGTTGGTCAGCATCCAACCCTCCTCCTGCCATCTCCTTCATTGCTAAAGGCAAAAGGCCAGCATGTGGCCTGCTCATTAATTAAATGCTGAGTGTGGAAATGAAAAATAGCCCTTTGGTTTGGCTGCTGTGTGTGTGTGTGTGTGTGTGTGTGTGTGTGTGTGTGTGTGTGTAAGAGACAGAGACAGGACTTGTTACTACGGGGAAGTGATATGGTGAAAAAGTAAGAACTGCCATTGCTTGTGACCTTGGGAATGTTCTTGAACCTCAGCAAGTCTCTCAGTTTGCCCCTCTATGAAGACAGAGTAGCATTATCAGCCTTGGAGGGTGGCAAGGATTAGAAATAGTACCCAAGTGCCAGCCCAGGGGGCACAGTCTGTGGGGGCCAACGGCAGCCAGCTGGCTGTGGGATTTCTTTCTTTCTTTTTTTTTTTTTAAGATTTTATTTATTTATTTGACAGAGAGACAGCAAAAGAGGGAACCCAAGCAGGGGGAGTGGGAGAGGGAGAAGCAGGCTCCCCGCTGAGCAGGGAGCCCGATGTGGGGCTCGATCCCAGGACCCTGGGATCGTGACCTGAGCTGAAGGCAGATGCTTTAAAGACTGAGCCACCCAGGCACTCCTGGCTGTGGGATTTCTACCTCTCAGAGCTCTCTGTGCCTCAGTTCTCTGTTTTGGAAATGAAGTGAGATTCTCCCAGCTCAATTTACAGGGTTGTTGCAGGATGAAATAAGATCAAACACATGAAAGAACTTTTAAGCTGCAGAATTTTGGACAAATATGGAAAATATCATTAATAACCGAAAGCATTTTTGTGCTAAGATACCACAGGCAGAGACTGCCCGATACGCTTTTAAAAGACTGGCAAGGGGTCCACTATCTTAAAAAGTGATCTCCCCCAGTGCCTCAGATTTTCCCATCTTCCTATGAGGCCTCCTTCCTTTGATCCTGGAGGCTGTCAGTCTTAGGGCAATGCTTCACCAAGTGCCATCCCCTGACCAGCAGCATCCCCATCACCGTTAGAAATGCAAATTCTCAGGCCTCACCTCAGACCTACTGAACAGAAACTCTGAGTGGAGCCTAGAAATCTACATTTTAAAAAGATCTCCAGGAAAAGCATAGGCACATCAAAGTTTAAGAAGTATTGTTTTGGAGCTTGTGGGAGGGCAGATTCTGATTCTTTAGGTCTGAAGTTGCCTGAGATTCCTCATCTCCCAGGTGATGCCTACGGTGCAGGTTCTCAGACATAACAAGGTTCGAGAGTGTCCTACAAAGTCAGGATTTTTGCATGAACGGAAGTAACGCCTTAATAACCAAGACTTCAGTTAAGAGCAGTTGTGCACAGGCCTTTCAGGAATGGGTAGCAGGAAAGCCTGAAGGATTCTGGGAGCAAGAGAAACACAGGGAAGCCATGAGAAAGAGGTCTTAAGAAAAAAAGAGAAGGTAGGAGATCACTGAAGGTAAAGTAGGCTGCCCTTGCAGAATATGCTCAGGGCAGATCCAGGCGTTTATTAAATCCATTCACCCACTAAGTGCTGTCTATATGTTAGGCACTGTTCTGTATTTTTTACACTCATCAACTCACTGAGTCCACTAACAACCCAGTGAGGCTGGTACTATTTCCATTTTACAGAGGAGTAAACTAAGGAACAGAGAGGTTAAGTAATTTGCCCAAGATCATTCAGCTTGCTGGAGCCGGGATTTAGAACTCAGGCAGCCTGACTTATTAGCAGTAGACTGTTCTGCCTCAGATATAGTTTCTGCCATCAGGAAGCTTACAGTCCCATGAGGAATGCAGGCTAGGACTAAGAATGGCCAACACTTGGATGATGCCTATTATGTGCCAGGCACTATTCTGAGCCCCTTACAACATATCTACTGTTTTAGCTCTTATAGCAATTCTAGGAGATGGGGCAGGGCACTGCTGAATGGGCCTGGCTGTGCGCAGAACTGCATAAAACAGGTCTCTCTGTTCCTGGAGGTTTATGCATAGAGATCTCAAACACCTAAAGTCCCAGACTCCCTGTGCTAAGCAGAAAAGCCCCAATCCAGAAATAACCTGGTATTGGAGATCAGGGCCTCCAATACCTGGTCCAAGCCCCACTTTGTGTCCTTGGCCTCCACACCCTCTTTGCTTCCCAACCTGGCCTCCAGAATTAGGCCTCACTGTGCAGAAGAGCAGGTGTACTTGCCAGCCCTTCGACTCACCCTAGCTCCCACAGCTACACCCAAGTTCATGCAGCAGATGATTCCACCTGTGTGTGCTGCCCCAGGCAGGCCTGCGAGGCCAGGCTGTGGACCCTCCTGACAGGCACCAGAATGAGGGGCCTGCTGATGGCTGGTCCCTGCTGCTGCTGCCTCAGCCCACCGGGGGCAGCAGCTCTAACCCGCCTTCCCTCCCTCCCCCACACACCAGACATCACTACCTTGGCACTTGGGAGTCAAGAAGTTGCCCAACAAATGAAAACTGACCTCACGTCTTTGCAAACCACTTTGACAATACATTTCAAGAGCCAAAATATGTGTCTATCCCTTGATCCAGTAATCCTCCTCCTGCTGGATTATTTATAATAAATTTCCAAAAGTAGGGGGGAAGGTTCCTACACAAAGATCGTCTGTGCAGGATTAATTATTCATTTAATAAATATTTATTGAGTTCCCCCTGTGTGCCAGACACAGTTTCAGATGGTGTAACCAAGATAAACAAGGTCCCCGCTCTCCTGGGAATTAGAGCTGTGGGAAAAGACAACAAATACCTACATAAATGAGGAAAAATAATCTATTTACAAAATTATCTGCAGAGAATTAAAATAAGGGTCTGTGGTGGAGAATAACTGGGTGGCTGCTCTTGATTACGGGGTCAGGGAAGATCTCTTAAATGTCAGTAAATAAGATGACCTCTAAAGCTGAGATTCTCATGATGAGAAGGAGCAGCCATATAAGGTTCCAGAACAGGAGGCTGGTGGTCCAGGGAGCTTCAAGAAGGCTGATCAAAGAAAGCAAGTGATCCGAAATGAATTCAGAGGTGGGGGAGGGGCCAGATCACTAGTATTTTGTAAGCACGGGTGAGATGTTTGAACTTAATTCAATAGTTAGTACTAAGCAAGGGCATGAGACCAGATTATAGATGAGAAAGGGGCAGGGAGACCAGTTAGAGCTATTGCAGCTATTTTGGTGAAAAGTGATAGTAGCTTGAACTAGAGTGGTAGAAATGGAGATGAAGAGAAATGCTAGATTCAGGATATTTTTAGAGGCATGGCTAAATGGGTTTGTTGAAGGAATTGGGATGGGGGTGATGAAGGCAGAGAAATCAAGGATTATTCACGGATTCTTGACTTGAGCTACTACAGCTGCCAATTATACAGTTAGGGAAGACCGGAGAAGATAAAAATTTAGGAAATGAGAAGGGAAGATGTTATGGGTTGAACTGTGTCCCCCTGAAAAAGGTAAGTTGAAATCCTAACCCCTGGCACTGCAGAATGTGACCTTTTTTGGAAATAGGGTCTAATCGATATAATCAGTCAAGGTAAGATGAGGTCATACTGGAGTAGGGTAGGCCCTTACTCCCAACATGACTGGTGTCCTTATGAGAAGAGAGAAATTCGGACACAGAGACAGAGACCCACACACACAGAGGAGAACAGCACGTGAAGACACGGACACTTGAGGAACGCCAGCCACATGAGGACGGGACAGAGATTGCAACTGCCAGCTCGTCATCAGAAGCTAGGAAGAGGCAGAGCAAAGGTTCTCCAGCAGAGTCCTCAGAAGGCACCAATCCTGCCGACACCTCGAGTTCAGACTTCTAATCTCCTGAACTGTGGGAGAATAAATTTTTGTTGTTTTAAGCCATCCAGTGTGTGATACTCTGTTCTGGCAGCCCTGGGAAGCCATCTAGAAGAGAATAGGAGAAGAGCTTGTTATGTTTCCATGAGAAGTCTTGTAGATACCCATGTAGAGCTATCAAACAGCGATCGGATACATGAGTGTAAGCTTGTGGTAAATAAAGCAATGCACCATAAGCTAGTGACGATACATTAAGTACGATATACGAAGTGATGGCCTGAAGACGTAGAAATGATTACACACATTCTATGAAATATTATGACGCCTCTGAAGGGAGTCATTATAAAGACTAGGTAGGGACCTGGAAAAATGCTTATGATAGTGTTACACACACAGGGCCCCGTGATTGCCATTCTGTAATGACTGTCTGTGGGTGAGAAGCAGGTGTCAAACCGTCTGATTCAGATCCCAGCTCCAACTCTTTGGAACGGCCTAGGATAAGTTGCATGTCACTGCATCTTGCAGGTTATGTTTGTTCAATATATTTACAGCTCCAGGGTAAGTGAACGCAAGGCTGAATTGCAAAGTGCTGAGATGGCAGAGTAAAGAAGCAATCGGGGTGGAAGTAGAACTAAGCCAGGAAGTCTTCCTGGAAGAGCTGGCCTTTGCAAAATAAGTGCATGGCCCAGGGCAGAATGCCTACCATAGGCCAAGCATTGTGGCAGCATCAGGGGATAGGCTTGGTAAAATCTCCAATAAGTCATTCTCTGCAAACACACTTGTGTGGAATACTTACCATACACTGAATGTCCTGATGGCTTATCCATGTCCCTTCATTCCTATGTGAGTGAGAACTTTGAGGACTGGGGCTGTGTCTTGTTCCTCTCTGTATCCTTAAGCACAAGACCTGGTACAGGGGAGATATAAATTAAGGTCTATTACATATAATAGAACATCAGAATCAGAATTTGATTTTCATATAGGAATGTGCAACAAAGGACCACTGATAACCGAGTCCGTTGACCTGTGGACATGAGGCTCCTTAAAATCCAGTCAAGATAGGGATCTGAAGACTGAAGCACAGTGAAATCTCAGTGCTGTTAAGCGACTTTATCTAAGGTGAGCACAGGGACTTAATTGCTTTGGAAGATAGAAGCAAACACCGCCAATTAGAAAAATATAACCGAAGAAGCCAACCCATTTTATAATAGCAAAGAGGATCAATACATTGAGTAAATAAAACTCACAGTGTATAATCATAAATCAACTTAATTTCGTTTCCCAACCCCCCAATGGGGAGATGCCCTTTCTCTGCCCTTTAATGAGAACTCAAGCATCCTACAACTTTTCTTTCTTTTTTTTTTTTTTTAAGATTTTATTTATTTGTTTGACAGAGAGAGAGACAGAGAGAGAGGGAACACAAGCAGGGGGAGTGAGAGAGGGAGAAGCAGGCTTCCCACTGAGCAGGGAGCCCGATGCAGGGCTCAATGCAGGGCTCGATGTGGGGCTCGATCCCAGGACCCTGGGATCATGACCTGAGCCAAAGGCAGACGCCTAATGACTGAGCCACCCAGGCGCCCCGCATCCTACAACTTTTCTGATCACTCTCAGGAAATAAAAAGTCCTGTGATCACTTCAGTCACCAAACAAACCCTATTCATAAATAACTCAGTCCCATACAAAAGCAAAATTCCAAATTTGATTTAAAATTCAATCTTTTCTTCCAACTGGGGCTTGCTGCAGGTAGGACCCCTACAGTTGGGGATAGGGGCAGGGACAGCTGCTTCTTTATTTTCCCCAGACTTCTCTCCCCAGTTTGCTAAATGTGACTTCTGACTTCTCCAGGGCTATAGGGGTGGGGGGTTGGGGAGGTGAGGAGAGGCAGAAGAAAGGAGAGCAGGAGAGATCTTACCTGACCAATGCTATCATATGATGGCTTTAAAGCTGACTCTTGTGTAGACACATCCATGGATTTTCCAGACACTCCTCCCATAAGCCCTGAGGACCTCCCCATTATGTGGGCATGGCACTGCCTTGTATCCCATTCTTCACTCCTTCTGCAGTCCTAAAAATCCAGCAATACCTTCAGCTAGCCTCCCCCACCGCCCCCACCCCGTTAGACACACCTGAGAGGCTTTCACATCAGTTCTTCTAGTGCATGGCTAACTTCTAGTCCATGGGAACAACATCCTTTGCACAAACCATCTTGAGGCATTCAGGCTGATCTGAGCAGTGCCACCTCTCCTTTGTCTTGTTTGCCCAAGATGGCACCAATCTCTCATCCTTTAGACTCTCTGGTGGCTGTCAGAAGCCAGGCCACCTATCTCCCCATCTCAAGGTGAGCACACATTAAGCTCTCTGAGTAGACTCCATGGAGCATCTCTCTCTCTCTCTCTCTCTCTCTCTCAGGGTAATTAACAATGTGATATTAGTTCCAAGTGTAAAGAGCTCCCCTTTCTTGACTCATGAAAGGGAGACATGCATTTGCTCACTCCAACACAATCTTTGTTCAACTCTAATCTATTGGCAGCACCAAGGGCCTCAAGTTTCTTTCTATAGCACCATACGGCTAAGCAGTAATGAAGGGTACATGTGTGTGTCTATGTGTGTGTGTTTCTCAAGAGTTTCAGTCTATTAGGAGAACTAGAACATGTATCCATAAGGTTAGCACAAGGCAGCCGAGTTCCTGTTGGACACCATAGGGAAGGATCCACGGAGAAGGCAGCTCTGAGCTGGGTCTTAAAGAAAGACTAAGATATCCATAAGCTGAAATGAAAGAGAGAGGGAATTATATGACTAAATGTCCAGTGGTGGAATCAAGGACGTGTGTACAGACGCCACTAGGTAGTTTGTTTAAACAAGACAAGTGAAAGATTAAGCCAAGCCAGACCCAAAATGAACAAGATAAGGGGTTTGGATTTTTGCCTACAGGAAATGAGTTTTGAAGGTTTTGAACAGAGAAGCAAGATGGACGATGGGTTTAGAAGGGCAGTGACTAATTCTTGGTGAAATGTGCTCATTTCCTTGAGTCATTAACCCGGGTCCCATTAAGAAGAAAAACAAAACAAAAACCTTCCAGGACTTGCTTTCTTTTCCAGGAAAACTCTTGCCCTTTGGAACTTCTCATGAGTTCAGTTTATAAAGCCATCCAATCCTGTTTTTACTCTTAGTTAAGGGCACTTGGCACAGCTGCCAGTCCCAGCACCCTCCTTTCAGCCCTGAGGCCCTCAGCTTCAAGCTTGATGGGGCTGCTCAACCCATCTCCCCATGGCCCCAAACTGCCCTCTTGAAGAGGCCAAGGAGAGAGGTGTCCCTTTCTGAGCAGGAGGGCCATGGAAACCTTGCCTCCATGAGCCCGCCTACAAAGTCTTCACCCTGGGCCTTTTGAAGCCAAATGGGAAAAATCCAGGAGGCTGCAAAGCCAAGAAAACAGCAGGTTTGGATTCAAATCCCAGCTTTCCCCTTACCCTTACCTAATCTTGAGACCTCCCTCAGCCTCTATGTGTTAATCTGTAAAATGGAAACAAAAACCACTTACCTCGGCAACAATGGTGCCGTGAAGAGTAAGCAAGAGGGAATTTGTAAGCATAGCTATCACATAGCAGATGCTCCAAGAATATTCCTCCATCTCCTTCCCCCCAACATCTCTGTGTCTTGGTTTCCTTGCCAATTAAATGTGATAGGGATTCAAGGATAAAGTCGAATCTGATGAATTTCCCAAACCCCTGACGCCCACACAGAGGCCAGTGAGAGCAGAGGGCCTTTCTCTGCCATGTCTGAGCTCTGGAAGCTATTTCTTCTTTTATTATTTTCAACAATTAAAAAAAAACAAACTACAAAGTAGTTAATAGTAGTATGCATTGGCACATACTTAGAATGAGCCTACCTTCCCCAACCTCTCCCCATTAGCACCGTCTGACTCAGTTTCCCCATCTGTAAAGTGATTGTACCTGAGGCAGGTCCCCTCTTTCGCTCTCTGCAACTGCCCACTGGGTTGGGAGGATGGAGCCCGGCAGAGGGCATGCTGAGTGTAACCTCTTGGCTAAGGCCCTGGCAAAAGGCACCCAGCCAAGGAAAATTCTAGTGGGAAAAAAACGAAGCAAGGATTCCAGGTTTATGAGTCCCAGACTTTGAAAAACAAAACTGCTGAGTTGTCTCCTGAGTTAGGGAAAAAGAACACCACAGCCGCCTTGAGATTTCCAGGAAACAATTTGTGAAGGCTTTGGGCAAGGCTGGCAGGGGGACTCAGGGAGGCCCAGCTGGGTTGGATGCCCTGGGAGGTAGGGGATGGGGGTGGGTGATGTTCCTGTGGGACTCTTCAGGTGCTCCCGGGCACAGTGGAGTTACGTGACTGTACGCGGGTTATATGTGCCTCTATGGGCACACTTGTTTGTTTGCCTGTAGGCAACCCCCCAAGTACTTATTGAGCATTTTCTGTGTTCCACTGGGCACAGTGCTAGGGGGTGGGAATGCAACAACAAAGAAAACACAGTCCCTGAGCACAGGGAGCTGAGTTTAGCAAGGGATGCGGATTAGCGGGCATTTCAGTTGGGAGTACAAACATCTGGGAGGCAGTTTGTATCACCGGCCGTTCAGAACACCGACTTTGCTGTCAGGCAGCCTGGGATGCAAGTCCAGCCACCCACGAGCTCCACGACTTTGGAGATCTCCGACTCTCAGTCTCCTCAGCTGGAAAGTGACCATATTAAAATGACATCCTGGAGATAGCATGCATATGTAAATGTTTGACGACCCGTCTCCGTCACGTGCTTGCAAGGTCTGCACCTGGATAAGCACATACAATGTGCAAAGTCTGGGTGAGCTGTGTGCAGGACGTTAGCTCATCTGCTTGGGTCATGCATGTGGTGTGCCAGGCTCTAATCGGAGGTCACAAATAATGGCCCACAGACATAGTTTGTGGGGACACTCACCCAGTTTGGGTCTGGTTTCTGGCTCATGATGTATTCTAAAACTCAAGACATTCTACATCCAATCCCGATTTCCAGTTTCCCTTCAAACCCTGGACAATCTGGCCATCCTGCAAGCATTTGCATGTGTGTGCCTGTATGCCGTGGTCTCTGCTTCCCATAAATATGTCCTTCCCAGGAGCACTTTCCCTCCTGGCTGGTCTCCAGGTCTGTCCTTGGAGGGGCTCCAAGGTGGTTCAGGGGGGCTCTTGTGCAGACATGTTCTCTATGAAAGGAGAAGCAGGACTGGGCAGAAGCTGGTGCCCGGGCCCCCAACCTCCCTGGGCAGCTCCAGTTTTGGTCATCAGAGGGGCAGAGAGAACTGTGGACCCTACCCCAGGCTCCGGCCATGCGGCTGGACACTGGTTACCAAAGATTGTAACCAAGGATGGCAGCTGGACAAAATGGCTTTTCTTATCTATTTGATTTTGCATTTCAAAAATGCCTCAATTATAGCTCCAAAATGATTAAGGCAATGATCTTCTCAGAAGGTGTTGTGGAATGTATATACTATGGTTCTTTTTAAAATGAGCAAATAGGGGGCACCTGTCTGGCTTAGTCGGTAGAGCATGCAATCCTTGGTCTAGGGGTTGTGAGTTCAATCCCCATGTTGTGGTGTGTAGAACCTACTTTAAAAAATAATGATAAAATAAAATGAGCAAATGGGGTCCTGGTATAAGCTAAAAATGGATTTGTTAAAATACATTTTGGGAACCTACATGTGTGAAAGGTAAGACTGACATTTTCCTACTGTCCCTGGATCCTCTTAAGATGGCAAATCAATCCCTCATAATAGATATTTACTAGGCCCCCATTGTGTATAGCATGTAGGCTGGGCAAAAGGGGGCTACACAGATGAATATGCCCTGCTCCCAGGCCTTCGGGAAATTCAGTCTTATGGAGAGCCACCAAGGAGAAATGAATGCAGAAACAAGAAAGGACGGGTATTATTGAGACATCTTGGGACCAAGGAACACCAAAACATGGAGGAAGACCTGTGACTTACTGTGCAAGCTCGTCCCCCTCTCTGGACCCCATTTTCCCTTTTGTAAGATAAGAAGGTCAGAAGAGATGGGCGAATACCAACCCCACATTCACAGCCCTGCCCAGCCACCAGCTTCGGCATTTTTTTGAGGGAGTACAAGGTGTAGCCCCAGTTCTTCGCCTCTTACTCCCCACCCCACATTCTTGTTTCCAAGTCTTGGCTTGTGCTGGGAATTCATCTGGCTTGAGCTCTGAAAGAAATTCATTAGAGGAGGTTTTTCACATTGCTTTCTCTTAAAAAAAAAAAAAAAAAAAAAGTCTGGAGTCCAAAAAGACGAGGCATCTGGTGGAATCTTCCAGCATCCATTATTGGGGTTCCTGGCCCAGGTGGGGAGAGCAGCCCCCAGACAGGTGGGAGAGTTTACCCCTTCTCTAGCACCAGGGCTTGCTGTGAAGGATTCCTCTGAGGTAATTCTCCCACTTCGCAGATGGGAAAAATGAGACCCAAGGATAGGAGGGACTTTCCTCACAGTTCTGATTCCTTAGCAAAAACTCTCCCCACTATTTTTCTCTCTCAGGCCGAGTCCTCAGGACAAAGCGAGCTGAAGACCTCCAGGCTACGTCCGTTCTCAGCCTGATGTTGACTGCTGTTGAGCTCAAACATTGAGTTATTCTTGCTCTGCACCAGCCAAAGGCCCGAGAAACCCAATCTCACACAAGTATGTGTAAAGGAAGAGCAGTAATTCTGTAGCCCAGAAAAAGGCCTTGGAGGCCTGGGGTATCCACCTTTAGGAGAATCTTTGTTGCCAGAGTCCACAAAAGAAGAAATTTAACACGGATAAAACCAATCTCTTAGAGCAGTGCACACAGGTGACCAGAGAGAGCAAAGAGAAGGAGTAGATTGACTAGTATTTATTCCAAAGATGTTTGCCTTGCTTGTTATTGGCATCTTGGGAGCTTGTCAAAGGGATCAAAGGGTCCATCAGCCAAGCTCTTTGCCTCAACCACATCACTATTCCCATGAGTGTCATTGGCACTTTTATCATAAATTGAAATTCCCATCTCAGTTTCAAAGTGGCCAGTCCCACAAATAATTGGAAAAACCCTAGGGACACCTCTGATGTCTACAGTTCAAAGAACTTCAGAGGCACTCTGTTGCTCACCTTAAAATCTGGAAATCGGTTGAGAAAGTGAAAATCACACGACATAGAAACTCCCTTCAACAAACAACCCCAGGTTTCTTTTCGGATTTTTGTTAGAATGCTATCTCTCTCTTCACAACACCCTAAAAACGGCCAAGTCAAAGATACTTAAATGTTTTTTGATGATGGTAAAATCATCAACGGTGTTCCCCTTAACTAAATATGTTTATGGAGAGTGCCTTGCATGTTAGTCACCCACTGAACAAATGTTTATTGAATGCCTCCTCTGTGCTAAGCCAGGGGAAACAATAATGAAGAAACCAAATACAGCTCTACTTTAATGGATTTAATTAACTTAATGTCCTATATTCCTTATAATTCATATATTCTAGTGGAGCAGAAAGAAAAAAACTTTATAAACAGGCACATTGTGTAAATTGCCAGTCATTATAAGTGTATTAAGAACCAAGATAGAGAATAACAGAAGGAAACGTGGGGCATTTTTAATCATCACACCAAGGCAGAGGGGATATACTATAGGGCTACAGCTTTCACAAGATCATTTGGTGTATATCTTCATTTTGTTGTTGATATCACTGGTATGTAAGTTACCCTCGGGAAGTATTGAATTTGGATTGAGGAACCCAGTATAATTTGGTCTCCTACTCTCCTAGGTGACTAACCTGAAATCATCCATTTAATTAAATTTCTTGGCTCAGGAATCGGCAGTTATCAGAGGAGATTAAGATAATGCTAACAGGAAAGTTGGTCACTGTTTTTTTTTAAAGATTTATTTATTTATTTGAGAGAGAGAGAAGGTGAGCAGGGGGAGTGGGAGAAGGAGAGCGAATCCTCAAGCAGACTCCCCGCTGAGCAGGGAGCCTGACACGGGGCTCAATCCCAGGACCCCAAGATCAAGACCTGGGCAGAAATCAAGAGTCGGATGGACAGAGCCACCCAGGCATTCCACTAACTGTTTTTACTAAACACAAGCTGTAACAGACAAAGCGTGTTGCTGGCAAAGAGAAGAAAGCATAGAAGGGCAAAGTTGGGAGTACTCAGTGTTTATAAGGAGAGGGAGTATAGCCCATTTTGGGCTCCACATTTTAAGGGTTGATGACAAATAGAGGCATGCCCAAATGGCTGTCAGTAGCTGACTGCATTCTCGCAGCTAGCTCATGCACATCTAGGAGGTAGCCGTGGTGGGGCCAGGAGCCGCGTCTGCCTCACTCACAGCTACAGCACAGGGCCTAGCTTATGGCCTAACACAGTGTGAGTGTTCAAGTGAAATCAATGAAAATGTCTGCAGCAACTGTGACCCATCGTCTATCCCTCCCCCCGCCACCTCCCCCTAGGATAGACTCTCTGATTTCCTTCTCCTCTCCCAACCTGCCCTTAGGAAGACTCCTCCTGACCCCTAAATGGAGCCAATGACTAAGCTCCTCTCCTCTCACTAAAGAAGACCTCAATCTGTCTCTGGTTGAAGCAATGTCAAGAGTTAAGGGGCTGGAGAGGGGGCTGGCATACTGAACCAGAATGAAGAGTCTGGTAACCCCACTTCACCTACCTGTACCCAAAGCCTGGAATTCGTAAACTGGAGGTGATGGTGTGCAAAGGATCCGAGGGCATCTGTCCCACTCTTATGATCATTTTTACCATGGCCACAAACCCCAATCCTCCAGAGGCTTACTTAGGCTGCAGTCTGATTCTGCCTTCTTCCAGAAGGCCAATGACCCAGGCCAGGGTAATGTTTCCCTCCTCTAATGCCCTGGCTCACCAGCAGCCTGAACCACAGCACGTGCAAAGGCACAGTTGTCAGAGTGTAGGTTGAACGGGCTGGGATAGCAGAGGCAGGTCAGATCAGGAGAGGATCCCAGTTTCCACATTTGGGAACCTGAGCACATCTCATTAGGTCCATGATTTTTAAACCATGTTCCTGGAGCCCAGAGGTCAGGATAGGGAGGACAGAAGCCCCGTGCACAGGCTCTGGGCCACCTGCTCTGCTTAACAGAGCATCTCTGCCTCTAGCAGGTTTATATATTTGGGTTCCATGACAGAAAACATTCAAAGACACAGTCCTACAGCTAATACAAAGTTTGAAAAACCCAACACATTCTATGATCTTTAAGGTCATTTTCCTCTATCAAAAAAATCTATGAACTGTTATTTTTTGAACTATTATTTAAGCATTCGTTTAGTCATCTTCTGACTCCCCCTTCCCCCAAACAACTGGTTTAGAGGCAAGGAAAAAACAAACAGAACATAAGTCTGACTCCTAGTCCAGTGCTCATTCCAATACATCAAAATATACTCCAATATCACTACAGATTTTCAGGTGGGGGCAGAGAGAAGGAAGGTACAGCTTCTTTTCCTCCCAGCACCAAATTGTCAGAGCTTTGTCAGTTTTCGCCAGTTTTCTATTCTCCGTCTTAGAAGGGATTAAAGATCTCTGCTCTTGGAAATAGGGGAGGCCAGGAGAGGGAAGACACTTAGGGGCTTGTGACTTGTGCTCTACCAGCCCAACACAACTCACAAAACTGTAACTATCCAGAGTCCTCTGACCATTCAGTACACGGTACCTTTCAGGAGCCACAGGCCCACAAGGCTTCGAGGCCAGGCAGGCAGCGTCGACATCAAGAGCCCGATGGCTGAAGGATGGGGACAAAACCCCCATCCTTTTGGAGCCTTTTGGTGCCTCCTAGGACAAACACAGCAGAGAGGGATGTGAAAGGGGCCGCGGAGGCTCAGACATTCCCCACTTCCCCCATTTGCTTTCTTGTTCCTCAGTCAAGGCCTTGCTCTCAGACCACCAGATCTTAGGGCTTAGCCAGATGGACTACATTTCTTTTTAAACTTATTTTTAGAAAAAAATTTTTTTTCTCTACTGGGTAGAGATGAGTGGTCTCCAAAAGGTCTCATTTCCTTTCTGAGTCAGGTTCAGCCTCCTGGGGCTTGGCTTTCAATTTCTTCAGCTGTGCTGTTCCCTGAGCCCTCAGAGGTCCTCTGGTGATGCCCCCTCAATTTCAAGAGCCCCCCAAAATAAGCCAAATGACTACAGATAAGTTTTTGGTACTTTCCAAAATTAAACTATTTCCCTTGGTAAATTTCCACCAAATGAGCTCATTAATTTGAAAACAGGAAGTGACACATGAAGAGAGTGAGGTCAGGTTGCTTGTTCACTTACACTGCTTTATTTTGGGGACAGAGAGGACAGGATGGTTGGGACCGAGGTGGGGCCAGAGAATGGTTTTTACAGACCCCACATCCTTTGTGGATTGGACCCAGAATCAGTGGATTTTTAAACCAGAGACTCAAAACTCAATCCATTTCTCTTAGAATGCAAAGACCCTATAGAAACCACCCCTGGTCAACTTCCCCCAGATGGCCTCTGTTGGAGGCCCCGGAGAGCCTCTGCTTGTTTGTAAGCAGATGTCTCCCCTCCAGGTTGGACCCGAAGCTCTTCTTTCACCAGCAGGGTTCCCTGTCCTGCAGCATGAGCTGCTCCCTCAGAAGCCGGCAGAAGCTCTGCTCTGGATGGATCGGAGGCTTAAACACGTCTCACCTGAAAAAAACAAAACCAGGGGCGCCTGGGTGGCTCAGTTGGTTAAGTGTCGGACGAGGTCATGATCCCAGACCGATCCCAGGGGCCTGGCATCCAGTCTCGCATGGGGCTTGCTCATCAGGGAGTCTGCTTCTCCCTCTGCCTGGCGCTGTCCCTGCTTGTGGTCAGTCTCTCTGTCTCTCTGACAAATACATAAAATCTGAAAAAACAAAACAAAACAAAACCAAAAACAAACCAAGAAACAAAACCAAAGAAATAAAGCACAGTTCCCATATCCAGTGGGGTATCAACACACACACACACACACACACACACACACAAATGAGACCCTGATACATAAAGAGAATTTAATGGATGCCTCTGAGTAACTAAAACAAAACAAAACCAACAAAGTGGGCAGCCTCACTCCTCCCTCAGCTACCAATCCTGCAGATATCAGAGGTCTGATGGAGGAGTCTTTGACAAACTCGTAAAAATAAAGGTTGTATCTTTTAAACAAAAATTCCATCCCAACACTAAGTTCCATAACTATTTTGACTGATATACACAAATTCATAAAGAATATGTGCTCCTGTGTGTGTGTTTAGATGACATCAGAAACGGTTCCTTCAAACATCGGTCTTTGTAAAGGGAGAACGCCGTTGGAACCGCTTTGTACCGTTTCTTTGCCGACCGCCCCAAACCAGTAAGCTTGCGCGAGCCGGGCACTGCGCTAGGCTCTTTGCAGGAATCCGAGAGAGCTAAGACTGCGGACCCCATCCCCACGCGGGATTTCAGGCAAGCGGGAGACTCGGGGGGGTTCAAGTCCCAGGTCTGTTTTCGTTTACTCTGCGAAGGCTTTCCGAGTCTTCCAGAGTCCTGCCCTTGTGCCGCAGCCACGCGCGGGGCGAAGGGCAACGGCAGCGTGTCAGTTCCCACGCTGCACACGCCACCCCGAGCCTCAGTTTCCCCACCTGGGGAGAGGCGCTCGCCCCGCCCCCGGGGCGGCCCCGGGAGCCAGCGGGGGCTGCGAGGACCCGCCCCCGCCCTTCCCAGCTTCCGCCTCCCGGGCCACGTCCCCGGCGCCCCACCGGAAGCTCCCGGCGGGCCGCGGGGAGGCTGCGGCGGCGGCGACGGCGACGGCGCCGAGGTTGGTTGCACTGCATGCCGCCCCACCCCGCCCCGGGTCTGCTCGAGGCTCCGCGGCCCCCGCCCCCGCGCTCCCCGGCCCGGGACGCCCCAGCTCCCGCTCGCTCGGGCGGGGGCTCCCCCAGTGCAGGCCTCCCCGCGCGGCCCGTGACCTGGACTCCACCGCTGCAGAGCCCGCCCCCGGACTCCCTACCCCAGCGCTTCCTGCGGGCAGCCGGGGCAGCCCGGGGGCTCGCCGATCCTTGACTAGTCGCCCGCGCTGCACTGCTCTCGGCACGGGGCACGCACCTGGAGCAGTGGCGGTGGCGAGGGGACAGTCACCCGCCCCGGGGGGGGGGGAATGCACGAACGGGGCTGGGGGCGGGGCACAGGCAACCCGGCATCGTCGAGCCGGGCGACAGCGGGGAGAGGGGGCTATGCTCGGGTTGGGGTCGCGATGGGCGCCCAACCCCATTCTGGGGGCAGACCACCGAGGCTCAAGGGGTCTAGTCCAGGTGCACCCCAAAGGTCAAGTGGATGGCTGGCGAGGGGGGGCGTACGCGGCGCAGAGAGACTCCAACCCTGTAGATCCCCCCGATGGAGTCACGGAGATGAGACCAGTGGAGGGTCAGAGTAGAAAAGGGGTCAAGGAGAAGATAAAGAGCAGCCAGAGAAGTGGGGTGGATCCCCACGGTGGAGTCACCGAGATGGGACCAGTGGAGGTTCAGAGTAGAAGAGAAAAGGGGTCAAGGAGAAGATAGAGAGCAGCCAGAGAACTGGACGGAGTGGGTGCAGAAGCCAAGGGAAGGAAGGGAATTTGGAAGGAGGGCCAAGAATGGGGTCAGGTGCTGGCCAGAGAGCTGGTGAGATAGAAACTGGGACAGGCCCTGGGCACTGGTGACCCCAACACTGAGAACCCTGGGGAGATGGTTCTGGAGATTCGAGTGAGGAGTTCTGTGCGTAGACAGTCTTTTCTACAAGTTCTATTAAAGTGTGCAGAGAGTGTAGATGCGGGAGAGAACTTTGGGATATGGGTGGAACGTGTGGTTAGAGTACAGGCTCTGGGTTCAGGAGTCCCCACACACTATCTGTAAGACCTTGGGCAAGTCACTTAACCGGTTTGTGCCTCAGTCCCTGGTCTGTAAAATGGGATGATGAAGACACTCCCTGCCTCAGAGGGGTCACGTGAAGATTAGATGGGTGTTTAAAAGTACTTAACATGGCACTAAAATGCTGTAGCTATTATTTTTCACTTTTGTTATTGAACAGGGCATACCTTGATGCTGATAGGAAGATCTGGTAGAGGGAGGCATTGAAGACAGAGGGGAGAGTACAGGGACCAGGGAGAAAGGGACCCAGAACTTGGATGGGGAGACAGGTGTCCTTCTATGCCAAATGAAGGGAAAGAGGGAATTGGTGGGGATGCAGGGAAGTTTGCAGGCTTGGGGTATGTGGTTAAGGGAGTGCCTTTCTGATAGGCCTTCTCCGAAGTAGGCCTCAAGGTCATCTGCTGAGAGGGCCAGGCCACAGCTGACCCAGGTGAGGGTGGAGGTCCCGATTTACACCTGCAGCGGTAGGGGGCCATGTCCTCTTTGCCAGCAGCCCCAATATCGCTCCAGGGAAGGGGGACGGTTGAATTTTTCTAGGGTCAGAGGACATCAGACCTGCCTTGCCCACTTACAAGGCTCAAGTAAAGTTGATGGATGTGGAAACGCTGTAGAAGCATAATTTACCATCTTAATTCTTTCCCTTGATCTTGAGGAGCCGGAAGGGCTGTGGCCGTCACTGGGATACAATGTCAGAGCCTTCCAAGCACTTCGCTTGGGCCGTGTGCCATGCGATGCTTCCGCCCACCCCCTCACTTGGTCACCACAACAGTCAGGTAAAGTAGACTTTATTATTCTCCCCCACTTGACAGATGCCAAGACTGAGGTTCGGAGAAGTTAAAGACCATGTCCCAGGACCCACAGCTAGTACATGGAAGACCTGGGATCCCAGCTCAGATCTGTCAGACCTCAAGGCCTGGGATTTGAAACCACTGTGAAAGTTTGCAAAATCCAGCAGGATGGGAAGAGGTAGAGGGATCATCTCCTGCATTTGGTAGATGAGAGAACAGGCTGGATGCTCTGACCTCCAACCCCAGCTCTGTAAGCACCACCAGGTCGCCTTGCTTTCATCTCTCTTCTAAGGGTAGGAAACACAGAGGTTGGAGTTCCTCAGACCTGGTACTAATGCTACTCCCCCACCTGGGGCTTCTGACTTCAGACCAGGCACTTCCTTTCTCTGTGCCTATGTGTTAAATTCCTGCTGTCAAATCCCCAGCAGGTCGCTTGGACCAGCTCCCTGTGACCTAGTATTTATTTAGAGCTTTGTTCTCAGGGCCGGGAAAGTTGCGGCGCCTGACCCAAGTGTGTGGCCACCTGTGACTTCCTGAGTGGGGAAATGGGGGAAGGGCCCTGAGCAGTTCATGGTCCCGAGGCCTTGCTTCAAAGGAGTGGGGAGGGTCCGGTGTTGTCACCATGACTGATGAGGAACGCCACAGGCAAGGTTGGGACATCAGAAGCCTCCCGGCTGCCTCGGGTTGCCTTGGCCATTGGGGTCCCAGCGTCTTAGAGCCCAGAGGGGCCTTGGAGACAGCCTGTTACAAGTCCTTTTTTTTTTTTTTTTGTAACAGATGGGGTTATCCAGACCCACTGTGAGGAAGTGACTTTTACCTGGGGGAGACTCTGGCCAGGGTAGAGCTAAAGCTCCTGAAACTTGCATTTTTGGACAGAACCCTGGGGATTTCCACCAGGGCAGCGAGCACCCTCACCGAGAATTCTGGGCTCCCTCAAGGTCCCGGGGAACACAGCAGCCATCAGCTGTGACTCTCTGCCGATGTCCCCAGGGAGGAGGAGGAGGAGGAAGCCAGCAGCCGCCCAAGGTGCTCAGACAGGGAAACTCTGATTGCAGTTCCTGAAAATCTGGGGCCCAGTTCTTTTTTCTCTCTGACTTGTTTTCTTTTTCTCTCTCACTTTAAAGAATGACTGGACACTCCTAAAGCGTTCTGTCACCATCCAGGGGATTTTTTGCACCACGAAGGGTAATTCCTGCCCCATCCCTGCTGTGACTCAGCTGTGACGTTGAACCACACAAGCCGACGAAAAGATAAAGTCGTCAGACTCCTGCTCACCAGACAGAACTCACCTCTTCTCTCAGCACAGATTCCACAGGGCTGGTCTCCTCCCCACAGTTGCTTAGACCGGGAGCCCCTGGCCAACCTGGGACCCCAGGATGGCGTCTGGCCCAGCCAGCAGCCCCCACCCAGCCCCTGATGAGAACGAGTTTCCCTTTGGGTGCCCCCCCACCGTCTGCCAGGACCCAACAGAGCCCAGGGCCCTCTGCTGTGCGGCCTGTCTCTCTGAGACCGTGAGGTGAGGGGTCGGAGGGTGGGGGGGGGGGGGGGGTGTCGGGGAGGGGCCCCTGACGGGAGGCAGGGGTGAGAGGAGCTGGTGGCTTTAGGCAGGTGACTTCCCCCCCCCCGGGGCCTGTTTCCACGCCCTTCCCTTGTCATCCCTGGCATGGGCCCTTCTAGGGATGGAGGGAGAAGTAGCCACGGGAAGATGTTAGCTCCCACAGCAGAGGCCAGCCAGGGTGGAGGGAGGGAGAGCCTCTGCACCCAGCGGCGCCGCTTACTCACTGTGTGGCCTGGTGCAGAGTGCCCAGCATCCTGAAGCCTCAGCTTCTTTGTCTGTGAGATGCCTCCACAGCTCTTTTCTACCTCCTGGGGTTGGGACAAGGCCCAACCAACAGTATGCGGAAAAGTTCTTATAAAAATGAGTATAAACTCCCTTGGTAAACGACAAACTGCTATAAAATCCATCTCCTTCCACAATACCACCCTTCACCTTGTAGGCTGGCAACCCTTTTATTTTTTTTTTTTTTTTTTAAAGATTTTATTTATTTATTTGAGAGAGAGAATGAGATAGAGAGCATGAGAGGGAGGAGGGTCAGAGGGAGAAGCAGACTCGCTGCCGAGCAGGGAGCCCGATGTGGGACTCGATCCCGGGACTCCAGAATCATGACCCGAGCCGAAGGCAGTCGCTTAACCAACTGAGCCACCCAGGCACCCGGCTGGCAACCCTTTTAAAGGGGACACAGGGATATCTATATTTATATATGTCTATGTTTATATATTTCTATAGAATATATTGTATATGTCTGCATATAAATACCTATTTATATTTATATAGAATACACATTTTACATATATATAGAATTATATATATCACACGTATTGTGTAGAATATGTAAAAATATGTGTATATTTATGTTTATAATATAAATAACTCAGGTGTGACATTAATATGATCATCAGCATCCCCATCTTAAGCAACTGTTATGCGCCTACTATAGGCTAAGCACTCTTTCCTTGGATCCTCAGAGGAGCCTGGAAAGGTGGATACTGTTATTAGCCTATTGTATAGATGGGGACAATGAGGCCTAATGGAGAGATTAGGTCAGCTTGCCCCAGGTCAGATTCCTGGCAGATGTGCTCCCATTTTCTGCCATGCGCCCCCGTGTGACCTTTGTTTGGGGCTTTACAGCGTCAGAAGGTGAGAAGACTGAATCAGGCAAGCTTGCGAAGTTCAAAGGCTCAGACAGGGGCGGCCGGTAGGAGGGGAGAGGATGTGGCTGTGGAAAAGCCAGGTGGGGAGTGGGGGGGTGGGGAGCAAAGCTTGACTGCTTGTACAATCGAGCTGGTGTTTCTGGGTTCATTTCAGGCTTTTGCCATGGGTCTCTTGGCTTCCCTCCCCATTCCTCCAAAATGTGGCAGAGCAGGGGACAGAGCTGACAGGGTGTCGGAGGGACCCGGGCCTGAAGAGCTATGCCTGGCTCCTGACTCAGTCTACTCTTGGCTAACACATGCGTCCTCAGGGCCTTGTTTTCCTGCCGTGTCAGATGGGCCTGACCAGTGGCTGTCGCTGTGGGTCAGCATCACGTGGGAGCTTTCTGAAAGCACGTAGGTGCTTTTCGCTCTGCTCAGAGTCTGACACCCACTCCTGGTTAAGAAGCTCGGGTTCTCTGAGGCCACTTCTCATTCTAATTGACTGTGGTCATCTGTCATTCCCGAAAATCAGAGACCCAAAGCCAAATAGAGGGAGCCAAGAAGCCTGTATATAGCCACATATCCGCGATCCCTTACCTGAGCCCCTGGGGTCAGATGTATTTTGGAATTCAGACTCTTTCAGGTTTTAGAAAAGCGAGGCAGTGCATTACTACGTCATTCTTCCAGTGGGGATTGGGGCAGTCCCTTATAATCCAGCATATCAGTGTTTCTGCGCTGAAACAGAAATAGTCACACTCAGTGGGGTAAGTAAGGGTGATGGTAGCCTCTGGTCACCCCAGGTCAGGTTTGGCTGCCAACTAAGCTCACAGCAAACTACCAGAAGACATCGGGGGTGCCCAGTACTTTTGAGGTTTGGGAATTGTGGGTCTGGGATGGTGGACAGCCGGCTTATTGACATCAGCCGCCACACTGGGCAAGGCCTAGGCCTTTGGAGCTATCAGGATGGAGGTTGGTGCCAGGAAGTCATGAATGCTTCACTCAGCAGGATTGTTCATGTATCCCCAGGACCAGCGAGGACCGGCTCTGTCCAAAATGCAGAGGGGATGACCCCCAGTCTGTAAGCCCGGGAAGCCTCCTGTCTCAGGAGAAGGTACGTGGCACCACCAGGAAAGGGTATTTGACCACTTTTTTCCTCCTTCGGTCGAGGTTGAAGCCATTAGGCAGCTGGCCACAAAGTCCCAGGCAGGAACCTGCCCCTTGTCTAGAATCTGGACTGAATTCAGTTTGTAAGCACTGAGGAGCCTGACATTCACCGTGGCAAAGTGACTTGCCCAAAGACACCTCGCTGTTGTGTGACAGATTCAGGGTGAGAACACCAGTCTAGACCGGGGGTCTGCAAGCTATGGCCTGCAGGCCAAAACCAGCTTGCCACCTGGTTTTGTCTGGCCCACAAGCTAAGAATGGTTTTGATATTTTAAATGGTTTGAAAAAGTCAAAAGAATGGCATTTTGTGACACATGAAAATTTTTATGAAATTCAAAGTTCTGTGTCCATAAATGAAGTTTTATTAGTACACAGCCACAACCCACTCGTTTTTGCATGGTGTGTAACTACTTTTGCCCTACAACGGGGGAGGTGAGTAGTTGCAATAGAGGATTCAAAGTGCAAAATATTTGCTATCTGGCCCTTTATGGAGAAGTCTGTCACCTCTTGATCTAGACAGTTCTTTCTGTCCCGGTGTGCCCTCAGACAGGGAGAAGTCCTTCTCAGCTTACCTCTCAAGCTCTGCCATGCTGTGCTTCTAGGAATAAGAAACAGCTTTGGAAGTGTGAGGGACCAAAGAGACATTTTCAGACACCACAGTTTAGAACTCTAGCCCTTCCAAGTTGGAAGAACCCTCACAGGTCCATCTGTCCAGGGAAGAGGCTCCCACAAGCCAACCAGACCTGGTCCATTCCCACCAGCACATGACAAAGTGATAAAAGTAAGGAAATCGTAGTGAGTTTTTTATAAAACTAAAACCTTTCCATTTATAGAATCAACCTTTGATCTGGGGTTATATCCTCCCCATACATGTCTTTGTACAAATGAAATGATGGTGATAGTCGATGATAGGATTTTTGATAACGTCTTTACTTGGCAAAATAAAAAAAATGTCAGTCTTCATGTTCATCTTCCAATTAAAAAAACAAACTTGTATTGGCCCAAATCTATAAGAACCACTGCTCCAAATCTAGCCCCCGGTCTTACACGTTGGGCCCCAACACCCACTGGGGAGTCTCAGCACAAAACTCCGTAGCACCCGGGGTCTCGCCATTTGGCCACCCTCCCTCTCCGTGAGGTTCCTGGCTGCTTTCAGCCAGAGCTCCCTCCTTGCCCTGAAACCATGGCCCAGCGCTCGGGAGCCTGGTGTCCAGGGATGGTATTGTAGATTCTGTGCATGGCCGAGGTCACGTTCATGCCTTTTTCTCCATGAAGAAGCCAGATTGGCTCTGCAAGGCCAGCTCAGGGCCTGTGATGTCCAGCTTACCTGTCCGTGGCTGGCTGTAAGGAAGCCAGAGACAGACAAGTCTTCACACCTACTTCTCCCTTCTCTTCTTCTGGCCTCTCAGCTTCAGAGAGCTGGAGGAATTTCCTGCCCCCACCAGAGCTGGCCTTGAGGGCTCTCCCATCCTCTTCTCAGCAGCCCCTCCCCTGCAGGCCCTCAAGGGACTCATAGTAAGGACACCATGCATTTTCCCAGAACGTTCCACTCTGCAACGCGGTAAGAGCCAGTTGGATAAACTGACCCGTGGGATGGCTTCCCAAGCCTCCCTGTCTGGACGTCTTAGTGAGCTAACCATGCGACGCCAGCAGACACGGACGTAGCTCTCTGTATGGGCCGCCAGGCTCCACCTGCAAAGGAGAGGCTGTGCTCCCTGCCTTCTAAGGCTCCTGCCCGCTCGAGTGCTCCAAGGAGGTTGTTTCCAATTTGTCTGGTTTTTTTCCTCTTCACAATATTAATACACATTCATTGTACAAATCTCAGATAATAGAGGTAAGAGGTATTTTCAATCTCATAATCCAGTGGTGTTTTTTCATCTTTGTGAACGTGAAATCCAGTGAGAGTATAAGCGCTCCGATTAAGGGGGAGCCTGGCACCCCATCCTTTTAGTTATCCCATCTCTTTCTCCTGTCCCAGCCCCTGAGGGACTCTGGGGGCTCCCGGAGTTCTGCAGAGCACAGTGGGAAGCTTGCTGCCCTAAATCAAATGAAGTGATCTGATGGTAGAATTACAGGTACTCTGATCGCCCTCGGGGTAGGAGTGGGTGCTGTCTCCAAGGGGGCCAGGGCAGCAGCAGGCCTCCCGCCCCGGCTTCCCCGCCTGATGGGGAAAAGCCGGGGTGGGGGAGGGTATCGCGTGAGTCCGTGGTCCCAGACCCGCACAAAGCCACAGACCGGAAAGACTAGAGAGGCTCCTCTGGCTCCTGACCCCAGTGGGAACTTTGGGGGACTTTTGACCAAAGGAAAGCAGCTGATTAGAAGTCAATACTTTGCATATGTGGTCACTCTGAAGTTTGTGCATGCAGGAAAACCTGGGGACTGGGGGTGTGGTGTGGCCAGAGCCCGGCTGGGTCAACCCCAGAGGCGCCCATGCCATCTGCTGATCAGCGAGTCCTCATCCTCTGACTTCCTTAGATTAGTGTCTCAGAAGCGCTCACAGCCGTAGACGCAGGAGCTAATAGAAGACCCAGATATTAAAGGATCACTGTTGACCTAGTTAGAGGCCGGGTTCTTGCCTGGAATGACCTTCTTCTAGAAGTGACAGTGAAATAAGGAACAGCCCGGTGTCTGGAAAATAACGTTCAGTTCTGTCTGCCGTGACCCTGTGAGGAGGATTGTTCCTTTCACTCTCCTGCCTCGGAGACCACCCGCGGAGGCCAAGAGCAAGCTGGCCTCGGACGCCAGTGGCTTACGACAGGCTGCGGGCTTGTGACCCCATGAGACAACTTCTTCGACCCAGGGGGACCCTGATGCTCGCATCGTGTTCCCCTTTGTTTGTACTGAGCCGGATTCTGTTTCCCTGGGGGCCACAAGAGGCAAGTGAGTCAGCCTTCAGCCCCCCGAAGCGAGCCCGCATCCGTGGGAAGACACCACGTCCCTCTTGAGTCTGTCCCCAGTCTGTGCACTTGGGGTAACTTTCTCCCCTTTATCGGTGTCCCTTGAAGTGTGTTGGCCCTGTGACATCCTGTGTCATGGGTGGTGGTAATATCCCTGTTTTACCGAGATTTTAGGTAAGATACTGAGGCTCAGTGAGAAGGTGCGTCTGGACCCAAGTCCTATCGCAAGGGGGAGGCAAGCCCAGGTTCTAAGCCCTGCCCTCCTCGGCTGGTGGCACCTTCTCCCGGTGGATCACCCCAAGTGTTTTATGCAGGTTTAAATAACACCATCAGCCCTGAGTACTGGAGTCCACCAGGTGCTACAGGAAAACAGGAATGGGCAAGAATGCTTTCAACTAGGACACTCAGGCAGGGCTTCCTGGAGGAGGTGGCCGTTGAGCTGAGCAGAAGTTGCCAAAGAGGAAACAGGCTCTGGTAGAGAGGAGGGCAGGAACTGGCAGGCAGACGCAGGCTGACCAGGTCCCCCCGTCCCGGTGAAGGACCTCCCCCTCAGCACCAGCTGACCCCCGAGCAGGACCCGAGCCAGCCTCTGTGCCCGGTGCGGCAGTGGGGGCCATGCCTGGCACCCTCTTCATGCTCACATTCTCAGAAACCCACAGGTCCCCTAGTAGGGGGGGCCTGGATGGGACCCCCCTGTTGATCCCATCACAAAGGGCCTGGGTGAGCACGGTGGCCCAGAATAGCACACACCCCCAGACTTCTCGGACACAGACAGAAGGACAAGTGTTCCCTCGGGGCTGGGATTTTGTTTTCTGTTTCTGTTTCCTCCTTGGAGAAAATTCCATGGTGGATTTTATTTTTAGCCATTTGCAAGCATTGGGGCCACTCACGGGGCCGCTTGTGGCTCCAGGCACACCAGGCTGGACCCAGGACAGATGCCCTATTCTTCTTCTGCAGCCCTGGCCTGATTCCTTCTCCCGGCCCCTCTGGCCCCACCCTTTAGGGGAGGCCACCCTCTGGGTAAGGCGAGGACTCCCCGGTTGGGAGGAAGGACCCTGGTCATGGACTGTAGGTCCCCGGCCTCTACTTCGCCTTTGCCCTGAACTGGAAACCACTGGCCGTCCCTGAGCTTCGGATTCCCTACTTACACGAGAAGCAGAGCCTCAGAGCTCCAACCTCCTCCTTGAGATCCGTCGGGGCTGTGCTCGCTCAGCTGCTGAGAAAGCCGCAAACCCTTGCAAGGTCTTGTAACTGTGGGCCAGAAGACCCAGGTCCAGGCGGCTCCTCAGTGTTCAAGCTTGCTGTGACCTCAGGCCAGCCCTTAACTCAGTTTTCCATCTGTATTGAGAGGAAGCTAATCCCACCCTACCTGCTCCCGCCCTGTCACCCCAGGGATCCTATGAAAAAACATGCAAGAATGCTTTAATCCAGTATAAATACAAACATGTTTAGGTTGTTCTCATCTCCCCAAGGAAATCCAATGGCAAAATAGCGTTTTATAGGATTAGTTATTAAGAGTTGAAGATGTGAGAGGGGCACCTGGATGGCTCAGTTGGTTAAGCGTCCAACTCTTGATTTTGCTCGGGTCATGATCTTGGGGTCCTGGGATCAAGCCCTGCATCAGGTTCTATGCTCAGCGGAGAGTCTGCTTGAAGATTCTCTCCCTTTCCCTCTCCTTCTGCCCCTCCCCCTGCTCATGCTTTCTCTCTCTCTCTCTCTGAAATAAGTCTTTAAAAAAAAAAAAAAAGTTTAAGATGGGAGAATTAAATGAGAAGCATATATATGACAGCCATGGAAGAAAGAAAAAAAAAGATATCCCAAGGGCAGTGCTTGATCCATGGAATAAAAATACAAATAATGTACTACTTAGAGCTACTACTTATGGCTAGCATTTATTGAGTGCTATGGTAGGCAGAATGGTGTTCCCCAAAGAGGTGCACATCCTAACCCCCAGAACCTGTGAGTATGTCACTTTACATGGCTGGATTCATCTGCTCCAGCCACCATCACATAGACTGGGTGGCGTGAACAACACAGATGTCTTTTCTCACAATTCTGGAGGCAAGAAGCCGAAGGCAGGGTGGGTTTCGTCCGAGGCCTCTCTCCCAGCTTGTAGATGCTGCCTTCTTCCAGTATCATCGTATCATCCTCCCGTGGTGTCCAAATGTTCTTGTCATAAAGACACCAGTCATCGGGGCGCCTGGGTGGCTCAGTTGGTTAAGCGACTGCCTTCGGCTCAGGTCATGATCCTGGAGTCCCGGGATCGAGTCCCACATCGGGCTCCCTGCTCAGCAGGGAGTCTGCTTCTGCCTCTGACCCTCCTCCCTCTCATGCTCTCTGTCTCTCGTGGTCTCTCTCGCAAATAAATAAAATCTTAAAAAAAAAAAAAAAAGACACCAGTCATATTGGAGGAGGGCCATCCTGCTGCCCTCATTTTAACTTCATTACCTTTATAAAGACCCTGTCCCCAAATGCAGTCATGTTCTGGGGGGGTGGGATTCCCAACAGATGAGTTGAGGGACACAACTCTGCCCATAACAATGGCCAAAGGGACTTTGCAGATGTGATTAAATCAAGGATTAAATTGAGATGGAGAGATGACCCTGGATTATCATAAGAGGGAGACAAGAGAGTCAGGGCTGGAGAGATTGGAAGATGCTGTGCTGCAGGCTTTGCAGATGGAGGAAGGGGCCATGAGCTAAGGGATGCAGGTGGCCTCTAGCTGGAAAAAGCAAGGAAACGGAGTCTCCCCAAGAGCCTCCAGAAGGAACACAATCCTGTTGACACCTGATGTGAAGGCTTCTGCCCTCCAGAACTGTGAGATAATAAATTGGTGGTGTTTGAAGCCATGAAGTTTGTGGTATTTTGTTACAGCCGCCGTAAGTAACTAATGCTAGCACTTACCAATATTGTCGCCTGTGATCCCCACAACTCCATGGGAGGGGGGGTCCTATTTTTTTTTTAAGATTTTATTTATTTATTTGACAGAGAGACAGTGAGAGAGGGAACACAAGCAGGGGGAATGGGAGAGGGAGAAGCAGGTTTCCCGTCGAGCAGGGAGCCCGACGCAGGGCTGGATCCCAGGACCCTGCGATCATGACCTGAGCCGAAGGCAGGCGCTTAACGACTGAGCCACCCAGGCGCCCCCGGGGGGTCCTATTATTATCCTCATTTTGCAGATAAGGAAACTGAGGCAGGGAGAGGTTAGTAAGTCTCCTAGGACCAAACAGCATGTGAAGAGACTGAAATGGGCTTTGCACCCCGGCAGGCTAACTCCAGAGCCCACCCCCTTAGTCCCTGTGGCACTCCAAGGAGCCAGTGACTGGACTGGTGGTGGGACTGGGGGCCGCCTGGCTGGCCACCTAGGTGTCTGAAGTCCTCCCGAGTCACCCTGCCCATCCTCTGTCAGTCACCGGAGGCCGGCCGTGGCCCACACCCATCCATGCATCGTAATGCATCCAGACCACGCTTTCCAGGCTGCAGTGGGCTTTCCAGACACCAGCCCCTCCACCTGCGGGTGATCTCTCCAGTTCCATCCTTAGTTTTCTGCCTCCTATGACTCACTTCAAGCTTAGGGCCCAGGAACTTACCCCCGGTCTGCTCACCCAGGAACCAGGTCCACAGCCAAGCCTCAGGCCCTCTGTTGGTGCCGCCGGCCCCCGCCCCGTGCTCCCACCTGCTGGAAGAGGCTGCGTCACTGTCCGCTCCCTGAAGCCAGCGCAGTGTGCCCCCGCCCCAGTGAAACATCTGTGTCCTATTCCTTTTTGGGAACAAGTTGTGCTCGAAGGCCCAGGGCGGGGGCTGAAGGGAAGGCTGGCCGTTTGCTGTGCTGTGCTGTGTGCCCCAAACCAACGGTACTCATTAAACCCACAGCTCTTGCTTATTTTACTTTTAAAGAATAACTAGGGTGGCTTTGTATTTGCTCAGCCCAAAAGACCTCTCCTCCCACCCCTTGCATCCAAATCTGCCTTCGTTTTGCCCCATGAGAGCATTCTTTTTAAAAAACAACAACAAAGCCCTTGGAGAATCAAGATATTATTGCTATGCAATAAAATCCACTCCTCTTAAGTGTACCATCTGATGAATGCCAGGAGATGTATACAGTCGTGTGACCACTACAGCAGAGGGGGTGAATGTTTCTACACTGGAAAAAGCTTCCTTGGGCCCCTGACTGGGCAGTCTCCCGAGCTGCAGCTCCAGGCAGCCACTGATCCACTTTCTGTCACTCGAGTTTGTTTTCTAGAATCTCTAAGAATGGAGTCCTAGCATGCAGTCTTTGACTTCTTGTAGTGTTTGACTTCTTTCATTTAGCATAGTGCTTTTGAGGTTCCTCCATGTTATTGCATTTATTCGTATTTTATTTTATTTTTTTAAAGATTTTACTTATTTATTTAACAGAGAGAGACACAGCGAGAGAGGGAACATAAAGAGGGGGAGTGGGAGAGGGAGAAGCAGGCTTCCCGCTGAGCAGGGAGTCCGACGTGGGGCTCGATCCCAGGACCCTGGACCATGACCTGAGCTGAATGCAGACGCTTAACAACTGAGCCACCCAGGCACCCCTATCATATTTTAGTCCATCTGATTGCCAGGGAACTTTCCAGAGCATGGATAGAGCACACTGCGTACCCATTCACCATTTGGTAGATATTTGGATTGCTTCCAGTTTGGGGCTATTATGAGTAAAGCTACCCTGAACATCACATACACACAGAGATGTGTGTTTCAGGTTCTCTTGGTAAATTCCTAGGGATGGAATGTGTGGGTTGTACGCTTACCTACCGTGTAGGCATGCTTTGTAAGAAAGTTGCTTTTTAAGTGTGATTTAACTTTACGATATACTTCCATAAATTTTTCCAAAGTGGCTGTGCCGTTTGTGTTCTCAAGTTCCTCCACATCCTCACCAAAACTTGGTATTATCATTCTTTTTTTTTGCGTTTTTGCCCATCTCATGAGTCGATAGTATATTTCACTGTGGTGTTTTGTTACAATTTGCATTTCTGGGACGACTGGTGATGTTGAGCATCTTTTCATAGGCTTACTTGTCATTTATATAGCTCCTTTTGTGAAGTATCTGTTCATTATTTTACCCATTTTATTAGGTGGCTTGTCTTATTTATTGAATTGTAACAGTTCTTTGTATATTCCGTATACAAGCCCTTTCTAAATAATGCGTTTTGGAAAAAATCTCCTGCCAATTTCCCATGGGCTTATTCTTGATAAGAGTTGGTGATCTGGTGTGTGAAGAGTCCTGTGGCCATGCTTCTCCCTCGCCATTCCTTCTTGGGCAGATTCCTTCCCCTCTGTGAGCCTCATTTCTTCATCAGTGAAATGGAACAAAAAACCTATTCTGCCTTCCTTGTAGCATCGTTAGGGGCCTGGGAAGAACTGTGATCATGAAAGCATTTTGTGAACTCCTCAGACCTATAAGCAGGTTAACGGAATTGTCCAGCTGCTGTTGAATACTCAGTTCTGTTGGTGTTGCTGTCCTCGGGCTGTCCATTATCTGGAAGGGACAGCAGGTGCAGGGCAGCCAAGCCTCAGTCAGTCACGGGTGGATGGCTGAGGAGGGAGGCAGATGGGAATTGTGAGGAGAGGCCCCCCTGGGCTCCAGGAGGAAGAAGGTGGCGAGTCCTGCCACCAGCATGTCCCGAGTGTCTCCTCTGTAATAGACACTGCCCCACACTGGGAACACAACTGGGACCCTCAGAGACCCCCCCCCAGCCCAGTGGGGGCAACCAAAGAGTGAATGATGGTTGAAAAGCCGGGTGAGACATAGCCTGACAGAAGCAGCGCTGCCCAGATCTCAGCAGAGGTCTTGATCCTGTTTTGAAGGAGGGTCCCGGAAGGGCTGATGCTCGAAAGGTGGAAAGGAGTCAACCAGGCAGAAGGAACAGCATGTGCCAAGTCATGTGGGCCAGCCCAGCTTCTGCCCTGGTGGATCCTCGTGCTTTGCAGAGCCCCAGTGGTGGCCACTGGGACCCCCATAATGTCTGGTGACATGGTTATTGTTTCCAGGATCACCCTGAGGAGGCTGAGGCTGAAGTTGGGTGCCCCTTTGCTGGTGTTGGCTGCTCCTACAAGGTAAGCATCTGCATGTGAGAAAGGAGAAGGGTCCACTACAGTCCCAGAGCTCCCAGATTTTCCCACAACACCAAGCCACTCCTCCTGGTGCCCCTTACATTAATGGCTCTTCAGAGCAACAAATCCCACTAGTAAATCATCTCCATACTGGAGGAAGTTCTTCTGAATGTCTCACCTGAGCACTGTAGCATCCCTAAAATAGGTCCCCCCAACCTCCCCTGCCCCTCTCCGTGGTCCTGAATTAGCACTGCTCTCACGGGCAGGGCACAATTGTTGCTCCAGAGACTGGGACGCCCACGGCTCACCCTGGGCGTGTCTGATGCCCGGGTCCTCATCCAGATCCCTCTTGCGACACACAAAGCATCTTCCCTTTTGCTGGGTAAATGGACCTGACTTCCCTTGGCAGCCGTTGGGTAGCCGGACTCTCCCCCACTCGCTGGTTCTCCTCAACCTCCTCGGTTTTCACTGACCAACCCCGCTCTCTTGGCAGGGGAGCTCAAAGCTTCTGCAGGAGCATGAGGTCACCTCCCAGACCACCCACCTAAACCTGCTTTTGGGGTTCCTGAATCAGCGGAAGGCCCAGCAGGGCGCGGGCCTGAGCTCTAGGCCCATGGCCCTGGAGCAGAATCTGTCAGACCTGCAGCTGCAGGCAGCTGTGGAGGTGGCGGGGGACCTGGAAGTGGACTGCTACCGGGCGCCCCGCTCTGAGAGCCAGGACGAGCTGGCCCTGCAGCACTTCATGAAGGAGAAGCTCCTGGCTGAGCTGGAGGGGAAGCTGCGCGTGTTTGAGAACATCGTCGCTGTCCTCAACAAGGAGGTGGAAGCCTCCCACCTGGCTTTAGCAGCCTCCATCCACCAGAGCCAGCTTGACCGCGAGCATATCCTGAGCTTGGAACAGCGGGTGAGCGTGGGAGGCAAGCTCCCCTTCAAGGTGGGCTCCGGGGGGGCGTGGGGGCCGGGGGGCCTTGGCCCTGTCTTATCTCCAGAGCAGTGGACCGGCAGCCTTCCTTCTGAGCATTCTCCCTGCTCCCTCACCCCCCTCCCCTGCCGCCATCAAAAAGTATCTGTCCTGTGTTCCAGGACCCTCTAGGAAAAGCACTGAATCCCAGTTATAGTCAAGGTCAAACTCCCCCATCCAGTGTGCTTCATTTCCTTTGCTTGAAGTTCTCCTGTGATAGGATACCTCCCTTCCCAAGCATTTCATTCCACTGGGGGGCATTTTTCACAATGAGAAAGTGCTTCCTTATACGAAACTAAAATCAGCCTGTCTCTGTCTTCCCGGCATTGTCCCTGGCCCTGCGTTTCCGGGCCCCCTTAACAAATCTACCTTCCAGGCCCTGTGGCAGCCCTTCCAGGAGAAGCAGTCACTGAGTATTTCCTTCTGGAAGCTCGGCACTTGCAGTGCCTTCACCCCTTCCTCAGAGCACCTGGCTTCACGCTGCCCTCGTAGGCTCTGGCTCAGTCTCTGAAGGATTCTACACACTCGGAGGCGGGGTCCCGGACCAACTCCAGATAATCCGGCTGTCTGACAGTTCCTAGTTGAGCAAGACCATGCCCTCCCTTGTTCCAGAGTTTATACTTTTCCTAATATAAACAGTCACCATGCTAATATTGCTTTTTTTTTTTTTCTGTCCAGCAACATTCTGTCACTGCCTCATGTTGTGTTGGGCCTGGATTTTAGGTCCAGCTCCACTGTTAACTTGCTGTTGTGGGTCTGGGCAAGTGACTTCCCCTCTCAGAACTTCAGCTTTCCCATCAGGAATATTAGGGATTCAGTTTCCTCTAAGGACACCCACTTCCATGCCTGCCTTCCCGACCTGAGCATGCCCAAGAATAAGTCTGTTTTTTCAGATATCAATGCGGGGAGCGTACCAGAAGAGCAAGGCAGTGGGTTTGAGTGACCGAGTAAAGCCTTTATTCATGTAACTCTTGCCTCAGTGAGAAGGTGGGCCCCTGAGGCCAGCAGCCGTGTCTCTAGTGCATCAAGAACCTTCCTGGCTCTAGTCACGCACGCGTTGTGTGAGGCCTGGAGGCAGAGAAAATGAGCATGGACCCAGCCTTCGTTAGGGGAAACCATCTCCCTGGTAGGAAGGGCAGAAAGACGAATCTTAAGAAACTGCTGAAAGTGCCCTGCAGAACAGCGCTGAGAGGGACCAGCAGGGCTGGGGCAGTAGTGGGAGGCTTCCCGGAAGAGGGCTGTGTAAGCCAGGCTCCTGATGGATAAGGAGGAGTCAGCCAGGGGAGAAGAAAGGCCACGGAGGTCCAGGCAGCAGGGACAGCAGGGACAGAGGCAGATACGCGTGCCCGAGGGAGGCATGGTCAGAAGGCATATTGGGGGCAATTCTATCTCCGTATCCTACCATCCCCACCCTGTCCCCAAGCTGTGCTCTGGGGTCCCTGGCTGAATGGGCTTTCCCGCAGGTGATGGAGCTGCAGCAGACCCTGGCTCAGAAAGACCAGGCCCTGGGCAAGCTGGAGCAGAGCCTCCGCCTCATGGAGGAGGCCTCCTTCGATGGCACCTTTCTCTGGAAGATCACCAATGTCACCAGGCGCTGCCACGAGTCAGCCTGTGGCAGGACCCTCAGCCTCTTCTCCCCAGGTACCAGCTCCCCAGGGGCTCAGGCCAGCAGGGGGCTGCAGGCTTCCCTGGGCCCGGGAAACCAGCAGGGACAGCGGCCACGCTGGGGTCGTGGAGGTGGCAGGCTCCCCGCTCAGCCACATGGAGCATGGGCTGTTTGAACCGGGCACGCCTTCTGCCTCCCTGACGTCAGTCGTATTCTGCAAATAGGAATAAGATTGTTGTCTGCTTCATGTGGGTCTCGGATGTGACAGAGCGTGCTCTGAGCCAGAGCTTGTGGAAATGAGAGGTGTGCAGAGGATGCTCCCCACAGGTGCTTACCGTAGGACCCCTGCCCTCAGAGCGCCGGTGGTCCGAAATAAGGCCAGTGGAGAGTGAAGTGAAATGTGCGGTTGTAGATCGTGAGTGGCATGTGAGTGAGTGCTGTGCAAATCCGCGAAGTTCTCATTCATTGCTGGGGCCCCCGGGCCTGGCGCAGTGTCATGCAAGGCATAGTTACTCAGGAGATGTTTCTCTTGTTTTTTGGTTCTTTAAAAGATTTTACTTATTTATTTGAGAGAGGGAGTGAGCGAAAAGCGAGAGCACATGAGCAGAGGCAGAGGGAGAAGGAGAAGCAGGCTCCCCACTGAGCAGGAAGCCCAACGCAGGGCTGGATCCCAGGACCCCGGGATCATGACCTGAGCCCAAAGGACTGAGCCACCAGGCGCCCCAGTAGATGTTTCTCTTAATTAATTGGTCTCCATTGATGTAACGACGTGTATATTTGTGCCTAAAATTCTCAGACCTGCGTGCTTGTCCTCTCCTCTCACACATGCGCATCTAAGTAAGCAGGTGGACTGTTAGGAGGATCTGCTGATGACGATTTGAATAGCCTCGCACATTTGCCTGGGCTTCATACCCTTCCTGTCCATCAGCTCCTCTGACCCACCCCCCATCAGCGGGGCCGGGATCCACATAGGCACTGGCGTTTGCCGCAAGCCGCAGAGCAGGGCTGGCTCCCGTAGCCGGGCCCCTGTCCTTGGGAGCAGCCCCCTTCATGGGGTGGCCTCACCTCCTCCACAGAGCCCCCCCACCCCGCCCTTCTTTCCAAAGAGGAAAAAAAGAAGCAGTGCCTCTGACTTCCTGTTCTACCAAGATGTAAGGGGACAGATGAGTCAGACTGTCAGCCCGTCCTTCCTCCACCTCTTCCTGCCTGCTTCCCCAGCCTGTCCCCTCCCTCAGCCCCTCCTAGAGGGGCCCTCACACTGACAGCCACTGGCCCCCACACTTGGATGGCCCTTTCAGCTGCCGAGGTGCGTAATCAACGGGGATGATTCATCCCCCGGGGGCCTTTGCCAAGGTGGCTCCCCCAGCTTCCAGTGCTTGGGGCCTCTTGGCCTAGGGCCGCAGAAAGAGGTCAGTGTTGTGAGGCAGGAGACTGGGCCCAGCCACTTCCCCTCGCTGGGCTTGGTTTCCCCACTGCAAAGTGCAGGTTGGTTAAGTCAAAAGTGGGGTGCCAGGGCCAGCAGCATCACTGTCCCCTGTTAGAGATGCACGTCCTCAGGCCTCGCCCGGCACTTAGGAGTCAAACTCCGGTCCCGGCAATCTGATGCGGACGGCTGGTTGACAGCCACCAGGCCAGATGATCTCCAAGAGCCCGGTTGGTCCTCCTTGACGCTCTAGAATTGAGACGAGCGCTGCGCTCCAGCCCCAGATTGCTTAGTTTTGAGCTCCTGACCTTGGGCATGCCGGTTACCTGGTCAGCGCGGGCGACGCGGTCCAGCTCCCCCGGTGCTGACTCCGCCTTCCACACTTCAGCTTTCTACACTGCCAAGTATGGCTACAAGCTCTGCCTGCGTCTCTACCTGAACGGGGATGGGACGGGGAAGAGGACCCACCTGTCACTCTTCATCGTGATCATGAGAGGGGAGTACGATGCTCTGCTGCCCTGGCCTTTTCGGAACAAGGTACGGGCCGGGCGGGGGAGGGGGCGAGCCCGGGGCCTGGTCCTGTCTGCATTTTCAATTTCACCTTTTATAAAACAAGAGCCTGAGTCCACATCTAGTACCCATGGGCGTCATGAGTCCAGGGGCTAAAATGCCTGGAGCAGCGCCCCAGGAAGGCACGTAGCAATGAAATTCACATGGTGGGGTAAATAAGGAGAACTGCCTGGAGGAGGTGCTGTGGGGCCATTGTGAATTGGAGAAAGGGAAGGAGGCAGCTACCACAACACCGCTCTGAGAATGGCCAGAACACCGACAACACCAGATGTTGGAGAGGGTGCGGAACAGTCAGAACTCTCGTTCACGGCTGGCTGGAATGCAAGACAGAAGAGAGTTTGGCAGTTTCTGACAAAACGAAACAAACTCTCGTCCTGTGACCCAGAAGCCACCCTCCTTGGCATTTACCCAGATGAGCTGAAAACTTTGGTTCTCAAGAACCTGCACACAGATGTTTATAATAGCTTTGTTGAGAATTGCCAAAGCTTGGAAGGAGCCAGGGTGCCCTTCCCTGGGTGAGTGGATGCATGAGCTGCAGGGCGTTGAGACAGCGGGATATTGTCAGTGCTAGAACGACACAAGCCAGCAGGCCGTGGAAGGACCTAGAGGACCCATAGAGGCCTATCCCTGAGTGAAAGAAACTGGTGTGAAAAGGCACGCACAGCACCATCCCAGCTCTGGGACATCCTGGCAACGGTACTCTGGAGACCGGGAGAGATCGGTCGTTGCCAGGGGTCGAGGGGAGGCAGAGCACAGCGTATTTTTAGGGCAGTGAAACTCTTCTGGGTGCTCTAATTCTGGATACGTGTCATCACACATTTGTCCAAACCCAGAGGATGAGCGCACAGCACCGAGCGTGAACCCGGAGGTAAACCGTGGACTGCGCTTGTAGCAAATGCACCACCGTGGTGCGGGATGCTGGCTGGGGGAGGGGAGGCTGCGTGGGAAATCTCTACAGTTCCCATTTGCTTGTGCTGCGCACCAAAAACTGCTCAAAAAAACACAATCTGTTAAAAATATTTAGAAGGACGACAGGAGCGGGGAGGCGAGGCCTTCCCTGCAGGTGAACCAGCAAGGGGGGAGGGGAAGGAAGGGGTGGAGGGAGAAAAGAGCAAACAGGTGGGGCAGGGTGGGGATGCCACAGTGGTCTGGGTATGAGTCACTAGGTCAGTGGTTCGCAGGCCTGCCAGGGAGGGTTTTAAAATACCCAACGGCTAGGTCTCACTCCAGTATGTGGTGAGGCCTGAGCGTCAGGGTTTTTAAAATCTTCCCAGAGCCTTCTAAAGTGCAGCCCAATCTGAAAACCACTGTGGTCGGCTGTGAGTGTCTCAGGGACATGTGCCAGAGAAGGGGGTCTGTGTCGCTTTGAAATCCTCGGCGTCTTGGGGTACGCATTTGTGTTTCGGGACACGGATTGACAGCCCCTCCGGAGAAGGCCTGTCTGTTCTTGTCCCTCTGCCTTTCCCCAGGAGATCCCAGCTGTAGTTGATGGATGAAATGTTCCAGAGCAGGAAGGGGCATCATAGGTTATGGAGTCTGGCCTCCTTGTCAGTGCCTGGTCCCACCTTTAGCCCCCACCATCCAACCACAGTTGACTATGGCTCTGAATTCCCCCCTTCCTGGTGGAAAGAACATCTGATCCCTACTGGCAGGGCAACCCTGGAAGACTTCCATCTCAGGGGACCTTGCCACACGCCAAACGCGGTCCTTACATTGTTTCTTTGACTCTTAATCAGCCTGAGCTGGGGTCAGAGGGGCTGTACGGGGGTCCCTCGGTGCTGCCGCCCAGGGCCTGACCACCCCACCTGCCCCCTGCCACGCAGGTCACCTTCATGCTGCTCGACCAGAACAACCGAGAGCACGCCATCGATGCCTTCCGGCCCGACCTGAGCTCAGCGTCCTTCCAGCGGCCCCAGGGTGAGACCAATGTGGCCAGCGGCTGCCCGCTCTTCTTCCCCCTCAATAGGCTGCAGTCGCCCAAGCATGCCTACGTGAAGGATGACACCATGTTCCTCAAGTGCATCGTGGAGACAAGTGCTTAGGGCGGGGAGGGCTGTGCCGGCCGCACCTGACTCCCGAGGGAGCACCAGAGTACACTGGTGTACTCTCAGTACGATGACTGAGGTCCTGTCCATGGCGTCCAGGATCCCGGGGCACCGTGATGGGCCAGGCCGGCATGATCTGAGCAGGACTGACTGACCATGGCTGGCCGTCAGCTTCGGTGGCAGCGGGGCCCCCGGGCTGGGCCCACAAAGGTCCAGAAGGAGGCGGTAGCAGGATTGTTGTCCTCTACGCTGACCACAGGACATTGGAGTCACTCCAGCCCTGCATGTTGAGGCAGCCTGTGACCAAGATGGGGAGGGAAGAGGGACCGGGCCTGGGGCATGGAGGGTGAGCATGGGGAGGAGGAAAGAAGCTCTCTGAGCAGGGCAGCTCTCTGGACAGGAAGGTCTCTGTACTGGGGTGGGGAGGGCGGGGTGGCATCAAGTTGGGACTTGGGTTTGAAGACCTTGAGGTTCCTTCCAGCCCAGAAAGCCTCCAGGTCTGGGCCTCCTGGTGCAGGAGAGTCCTAGGGCTGCAGGGGTGCTAGAAACATTCAGGAGCCTCGTGGCCTCCAGGTTCCTCTGTCATCTTCAGGGCCACCCCGTGGCCGAGCCAGCCTGCGCAGCACCTGCCACCCCGGGTCTGGCAGCCCCGTTCCCCAGCATGCGGGGGCCGCGCAGGTCCATGCTTCTGCTGGGAGGACTCCCCTGCACCTCCTCCAGGTGAAACCAGGTCCCTCAGCTCCCAGGAGCAGCGAGAAGAAAGGTGGAGGAGGGGGCCATAAACCCTCCGCTCGCCCTCCCTCAGAGGCCCTACCTTCGGCGCTTTCCAGAATCTCATGTCACCTAATTAACCGAGGTATTTCCTTCTTTCAGTTGACTGATCAGGGTCTCTGAGCCACTGAGCAGAGGTTGTCCTTTTAAATATGTATAAAACCAAAGAAAGAGATTGTTTAAATTTCTATTGTGGTTTTCATGCACTGCCTGATGGTGGGAGTTGGTTTGAACTGCGCCAAATTTGAAAAGCCCATTGCCAAGTCCTGGGTGGTGCTGTGAGTCTCGCAGAGGACGCCCCCCGGCCCGCAGGAGCATACCCTCCAGGCGCCGGGCTCCTCCTCTCTGTGCTGGGGAGAGCCTCCCCAGCCTGCCTCCCGTGCTGGGTCCTGAGAACCGCAAAGGGGATGCCACACCTAAGAGGCTGCTTAGAGCCCCAACATTGCTGCCCGCCTGGCCTCGCCTGGCCTGGCCGTGGCCCACACCTGTTTTCCCGCCTTGCAGGCCTCACACAACCAGTTCCTGTAGGGACCTTCCCCCGGCTTCCCAGAGACTGAGGCTTCGTGTGGCCGCCCGGGGCTCCAGCTCAGGACCTCACTCCTCTGCCCACCAGCCTTCCTACAGCTTACTCGCCCTCCGCTTGCAAGGCTGCAGCAGATTTCACTTCTCACACCTTCAGGGTTCTCATCTGTAAAATGGGTCAGCAGCCCTGCCCGTTCTCCCTAGCACAGCACCTGTCACGTACCAGAAAACCCAGATCCAACCTGGGCCCAAACGTGGTATCCCGTTGTGCCTGAGCCTCTTTATTTGAACACGGGGGGCAGCCCCCTCCCCGGCCCTGCCCAGCTCACGGGGTTTTCACGAGGCCCAAATACAACAAGGGAACACACTAGTGCTTTGCGCCGAGGCACCTTGCCAGGCGTGACAGGCTGCAGACGTGTCAGGGCTTTTCCTCGCCCCTGGTGCCGACAGGCAGCCGGCAATGGAGACAGACCTGCTTCCCCTCGACGAGTGGGAATAACAAGCCAAGGTATGGCCCAGCAAGTTCTGGGAGCTTCTGCCTCCACACCGGTGTCCTGGCAAATCCATCTTCATCCCTGCTCGCTGAGTGCTGAGCTAATGGGATTGAGGACAAGCTGCTACTAAAGATGATCGTTACTCTCGCCTCTGCTCGCTGGTTTCCGATGGGAAGAGACACATACTTGCTTCTAACTGGGAGTCACAGCCACTGTTCCAACAAAGCCTTACTGAGATGCAGCTGTCACCCACTGGCTAGACACTAGGGAGGAAATGTAAGACGTGCACCCCACCCGCAATAACTCTTAGTTCAGTGCAGGAAGCAGGTCCATAAGTAGATCGTTGAGACTGATAGGGAAGAGTAGCTCGGAGAGAGCACCGGATCCCAGATCCACTGGGTGAAGCAGGGAGGGAGGGCTTCACAGAAGAGGTGACATTTAAACTCAGCCTTAAAATATTTTGAGATGCAGAGGATCGGGGTGTGGGGGAGAGGAAAGACCCCAAGGTAGGGAGCAGTCTCAGCTTCGGGTGGGGTGTGTGAGGCAGAAGCATGGAGGGGGAGGGGAAAGCATATCGAAGGCATCAGGAGGGGTCCAAGCTGCCTGAAAACGGGACATGGGGGGCTGAGGGGGCTCAGATCACCTGCAGGTGGCCCTTTGGGCTCTTCGCAGCAGGATGAGACAATGAGTTCAAACATTTACCGATGCATCTTCCAGCAAAGCCCACAGCGTTCCGGTGATTCCAGGGGAGGGAAGGCAAGACGGAGGCCAAGCCACCGTTTCATCGGATCCTCACTACTTCCCTGTGAGGTGGGCGGCACGGAACCCCGTCGTAAGGACCGGGAAGCTAAGGCCAAAGAAGCCAGGTGCCTCGCCCACGGTGAGGTGGGAGCAGGACAGACAGCTGGAGTTAGAAGTTTGTTATTTTCCTTCCCCTTCAAGCTTCCTTTTGGCTGAAGTCTGTGTCTGCTGGTGCATTGAGGTCACATCCTCACGGAGGCCTCGGGAGGCAGCGGGTCCCTCTGCCGCCCACAGAGGGCCAGCCCTGCAGCCACCACCGCCCCCCCCAGGCCAACCCCGACCGCCCCTGGGAGGAGAGGGTGAGCGTGGTCAGCACCCAGCACGTCTGCCCACAGGCGCCTCGTTGTGATTCTCTGACAGCCCTGAACGGTACCCACAGCCGCTTTTTATGCCTCTCATTGCTGGTTGCTTACTGTGAGAGACACATTGTAGAAAAATCAGGGGGAAGAAAAGTACAATATAGGAAGAAATAAGCCACCCATGAGCCCAGTGTCCAGAGGGACTAGGGACGTCTTAGTAAATTTTCTTTGTCTTTTTGAAACAGTGGATACAAACATACACATAGACTTTTTTTGTTTGTTTTGAGAGAGAGCACGTGAGTGGGGAGGTGCAGAGCGAGAGGGAGAGAGGGAACCGTAAGGGTCCACGCCCAGCGCAGAGCCCAACTCGGGGCTCCATCCCACAGCCCTGAGATCACGACCTGAGCCGAAATCAAGAGTTGGCTGCCTAACCGACTGAGCCACCAAGGCATCCCCACACGCATAGACTTTTTAAAATGCGATGAAAATCATACCAATTACAGCTTTACGCTCTCCTGTTTTCATGGACATCCCATCATAACATTTTGCCTCTTTTTGTAGGCAAAGGCACAGAAACTAAGGGAAAGCAAGTAGCTCACTCAGGGCCACTCCAGATAAGTGGTGGGATAGGGACTCATACTTCTGATGTGATTCGCACTCAGATGGAGAAACAGCCACAGACGAGGGGAGTGACCCACATGAGGTTGCATTCCTCCTGAGGGGTGAGCCCCCACCAAAGGTCTAGACTCTTCTCTGTCCTGCATCTGGTGCCTGGCAGGGTTCGGGGAGATCCCAGGAGAGGATTTTCTTTGTGGGTCTGGAAGAGACAACAGGTCCCAAAGCTGGTGGACAGGACACCATGCCCGCAGCCTGGGCCGGGGGAGAGTGAACCATCCTCTGCCTTCAACAGCTGAACCCCAGCAGAGCAAACAGGGCATGCTCTCCCCTACTTCCCCCTGCTTCCCTGCTGACCTCGAGAGCAGAGACTGGCTAAGCCTCGGTTTCCATTTCTGCCCCGTGGGTTCTAACAACCCCACTGTTGTGGCAAGGGTGTCAGGGTCGCAGAAACCACTGGCTTTGGGCACTGTGGGGTCCCCGGTCAAATAATAATAGAAACAAGGATCCCCAACAGCCATGAAATGCCTGGCTGCATGTAGCCCTTCAGGACCTTGCGGAAACCCCACAAGGAAGCATGGTGATGATCTTCCCCGGGGTGATAGACAAGGAAAGCCAAGCTCTGAGGAGTAAAAACCACACCCCCAAGGTCACACAAGGGCCAGGAGCCAGAACTTGAACCCAGATCAGTCTATTCAAGCTCCAAACCCTTCAGTCCAGTGACTTGATCTGCATAATGTTGTGGAAATGGCACCGCAAGGTGAGATCCAGTTTTAGTTCTGCACAGACTGCAAATTGATTTTTTAAACAGCCCTGACAAAATGATGAGAGCTGTCACTTCTTGAGCACCTGCTTGCTTTACTTGCAAGCACCACGCTTAATACTCATAACTGGCCTGGGAGGGAGTATCCTTTTCTTCAATTTACAGATGGAGATACAAGTTCAGAGGGGCCAGGCAACTTCCTCAAGGTCACACAACTAATAGGCAGATCTCTGCCCCCGCAACCAGAGGCTTTGCCCATTGTCACGTCCTTTCCAGTGCTTTGGGGGAGTGGGAGAGGGTCAGACAAATGAGAAGTGATGGGTCTTCTGGACCGGCTGCCAGCCCTTCTTCTCCAGGGGCAACCCCCCCCCCCCCCCCCGGCACCACAAGGGTGGAATTGTCAGGCCACGGGAAGGAGAAGGATGAAGTCAGGGGCCGGGGGGCCGCTGGTGTGCCAGTGACCCTTTGCCAGGAGCTGGACCTCACTTGCCACCTCCGCATCGGGGACATGTGTGTGTTAAGCAACACAAATTCATGTGGTCCAGAGCTTGGGGGGCCATTCCAGAGGGGGCTGGGCTATTACACTCATCTGGGCCAGGACTTTCTTCCTTCTCGGGTCCTTTCCTCAATCCCCACCCATCTCATGGCATCTTCCTCCTCAGAAAACCTGCGGTGTATGGTGCTGATGTCGTAGCTGTTAGGGCTGACTGCCGTGCAAGCAGGAGGTCAAGGTCACTCAGCAGGTTGGTGGCTCGGGGTGGCGGCCGGTGGTTCCTCTCTTGTGGAGGAGGTCAGCTCGGCCCTCGGCCCTCCCTGCCTGCCCTGCGGACCCTGTCACCTCGCCCTGGAACAGTGGGCTCCCTTCTAGCCGCGAAGTCTCTGTTCTCTTTGTACAAGTGAAAAGGAGCTCAGAGGAGAAAAGTGACTCACTCGGGGGCACCCAGCTGCCAAGAGGCAGAGCCTGCCTGGGACCTGGGTCTTCTGCCACAACGCCCAGCCCTTCCTCCTGCACCCAGTAACTTGTTGGTATCAATACTGAAGATTCTCTTTATGGAAACAACTGATGTCTATCCCCACTCCCACTCCCAAGCACAGCTCCATCTGTCAAGAAATCCCAGGGCCAGCAGTGGGGTGGAATCCGCCTGGGACTTAAGCATCTGGGACAGCGGTTGAGAAAGCTCTTTTCCGCGGCTACTGTCCTCCCACGGATGTCTGGTGGGGGCCGGGTGAGTGTAATGAGGTCTCTTAGAACCCCCAGGACCAGCGGAATGTCCAGTGTCCAGCCTCCCCAGGACTCCACACTCTTGCTGCGGGATCTTGGGCCAGGCACCTGCCATCTCTGAGCCCATTTTCCCATCTGCACGGTGGACAGGTAGGTGGTGATGGATACAGGCCTCCAGCTCTGATCAGGTTGGATTCTGGGCACAAAGAGTCTGACTGAGAGAGGCCCCCTTCCCATGGGAATCTTCGGTGATAGCTTTTCGAGGCCCTGGCCCCTGCTTCTTGAGGACCTAAGGATCTGGCCCTGTCTGCCCTCACAGGGCCATGGTCAGTGCATCCCCACAGCACATGAGCTGGATTCCCTCGTGATGGGTCAAGGAGTGCAGACCACTTAAGACTCACACCCCAAGCCTCACACTTGCATTTGGTCAGGAGTACATGTGTTGGAGTCCAGCAGTCCTGTTGAAGTCCTGGCTCTGTCATCTCGTAGCTGGGTATCCTTGGGCAAGTTATTTAACAGCTCCGTGCCTCAGTTTCCCTACGTGTGAAATGGTGATAATAAATCCCTACCTCGTGGGGGTGTTGTGGGATGAAGCAAGCCCTCCCCCCAGCATGGAAGCTGCCGAGCTAGCAGGTTAGGTTAACACCCGGAGCATGCCTGTTTTTAGAGTCTTACCACCGATGCCAGCCGCCACTCCTTCCGGCCCAGGGGTCTCCCTGCAGCTCCGAAGGACAGCCCTGCCCGGCCCAGGGTTCGAGATGGAGCCAGAACGCTGGGAGGGAGGGGAGAAGCTGACACAGGCCACAGCCACCCTGGGGTTCCTCTTCCACCCCTGCCTCTCATGCTGGCTCCCACCAGCTGGCTGGCCCTGCCTCCTGGTGCAGGGGAGAGTTTGGCTCAGGAACAGGCTATCTCTTGGCCCCTGTAAAGACAGGGAAGGGTGCCCCAGAAGGCGAGCACCTCTGGTCTAAGCCCCAGCCAGCAGCAGGAGGGGTCAGAACAGGAGCCCCAGGCTCAGTCTCCTCCACCCCCTCGGCCTCAAAGAGCACTTGACTGGTCCTCTCACCCCAACCAAAACACAGCCCCCACAGGAGGGGCTGAGCTAGGTGAGGGCCAAGCCTTGGGGAGGTCACATTCCGGGAAAGGGCTGCAGGCCCCTTGTCAACAAGGAGAAAGCCAGCTTCCTGCTGCTCCTGAGACTTGGTTCTAGAAGGGGGGAGAAGGGATAGACAGGAAGACAGAAAGAGCTTGTGAGGACGCTCAGCAGGCCCCCTGAGGTCCTCTGAGGTATCTTTCCAGTGCACTGCAAGCTAGGGAGACAGGGGGTTCAGCTGCCTTTGCCGTGGATAAATACTTAATGCCTGCACCCAGGTGTCATCGAGACCTTCCTTCACACAACCCTCTGTTCCCGAGCTTGTTCAAACCTGAGACATCCTTTGATCTTCACAACGGCCCTGAAAATATGCCATTACTGTTTGCATTTTATTTATTTTTATTTTTTTAAGTAGGCGCCACACCCAGCGTGGAGCCTAACTCGGGACTTGAACTCACAACCCTGAGATCAAGACCAAAGCTGAGATCAAGAGTCAGATTCTTAACCAACTGAGCCATCCAGGTGCCCCACTATTTGCATGTTAGAGGCGAGGAGACTGGGGCTCATAGGGGATGGGCAGTGTGACATGGATGGGAAGTTCCCACTGGATCCCCTCCCTGGCTCAGCTACCAACTCACCGGGAACCTTTAGCAAGCCTCTTCCAGCTCTGGGCCTCAGTTTACCCATGTGTAAAACGAGGCTGCTGAACCAATGGCCTCTGAGGACCCTCCCAGCAGTGAGGTCTCCCACCACGGGGCAGCAACAACCTCCAGTCTGCCCTCCTTACATTTAAATAAGCACTTACATGCCCGCTAGCTCATTGCATTTTGTCAGGCATGGATCATTATCAACCCCATTTCATGCACAAGGAAAGTACAGTCAAGCAGGGATGTGAAACGACTTGCCCAAGTTCCCACCACGTGTTGGGGGCAGGGCTGCCCTGTGAAGCTAGGAGATCTCACCAGACTTTTCACCTTGATTCCCTGGAGCTGCGCTGTCCGGTCCGTTAGTCACCGCATCCACATCCTGATCCCCAAACCTCTGCAGATGCCACCTTCCACGGCAGAGGGACTTCGCAGATGTGGTGAAGGATCTTGGGACAGGGAGGTTCTCCTGGATCGTTTGGCTGGGCTGAGTATCATCGCAAGGGTCCTCATAAGTGGGGAGTCAAGAGGGTCCAAGTCCAGGAAGGCAAAGTGACAGCCAAAGCAGGGGGAGAGATGTACCCATGGGAGCAGGGGTTGGAATGATGCACTTTGAAGATGGGGGATGGATGGAATGCAGGTGGAAAAGCAGGCCCCCAGCAGCTGGAAAATCCAAGGAGGGAATTCTCCCCTGGAGTCTCCAGGACGAACACAGCCCTGCCGACGCCTTGATTTTAGCCCCGTAAGCCTCATTTCAAGACTTCAAGCGTCCAGAATGGTAAGATGGTAAATGTGTGCTATTCTGAGCCACTGATACCGTGAAAATGTGTTACACCTGCAGTCAGAGCTAATACAGGGCTTGAAATGTGGCCGCTCCAAATTGAGATGAGCCTCAAGTCTAAAACACACACACTTGCCAGACTTAGTACAAAAAGGAGAATTTAATTTATTTCATTACTCTTCTTTATATTGAGAACATGTTGAAATGATCAACATTTCATCCTATTAGATTAAATCTATTATTACAATTCATTTTTCCTGTTGTTTTTTTTTTAATGTCAGTATTAGAAACTTTGGGAAAATATGTAGCTCACATTGCATCACTGTGGGTCAGCACTAGAGGGCTTTGCTCATTGCCTTGGCTGGAAGGAGCAGCGCCCCCCCTTGGTGGGGATGGGGGCCTTGCGCTGGGTAAAAGGATCAGCCCCCCACACACACACTGCGGGCGAGGGTGCTGGTGGTGGGTGGGTGTCCCAGCGCCCTCCTCCCCCACTCCCATCTGCCTGGGGTGAGCCCTGCTTTCTGGGCCAGCCCACGGCCCTGCTAGACGTGACTTTTATTTTTAGCAGCTGTACTTGCTGCCTCAGCACAGAAAGCTCTCAAGCTCGCTGGGTGTGGGCCAGCCCCACGACTGCCATCTCCCTGCCAACGGGGGTCCTGGGACAACACAACTCCATGGTTTGGGGCCTTTCAGGGCTTGTAAGCAAACCTCTCAACATCCCGTGGCAAGTAAGTATTATCATCATCTGCACGTTTTCTATGGCGAGGCCGAGGCTAAGAGGTCTCTACAAGCGAGGAGGGGGCTGAGCAGACGCTGAGCCTTCCTCCCCAAGGCCTGACCCTGTCCACCGAGTGTGGGGCACTTGCCAGGTCTTAGGCAGCCTTTCTCCGGGGGCATCTTATACCTTGGAAAGTATTCTAAGCAAGAGAAAAGGACAGAAGCAATTTGGAAGGAAGTGGTAGTTGGATGAAGTTTAGCCTCAGGCTGTGCAGGCAAAGCAGGTCAGAGTAATCAAAAAAAATCCATACAAACATAAAGGCAAAACAACACAGAAGCCAGAATTGCCTTATAGTTCGGAACCTGAACTCCAGCCTCGGGACTACCTGGCTTCCAGACTCTGCCCATCCCTCAGCAGACCAGACTGTTTCTGGTCTGGCTTGGCCTTCGCTGTGCCCCATCTCCTCCACTCCACGGCATGCTGGTGCTTGGAGGACCACCGACGTCATGGAGGAGCACGCTAGTCCGCCAACCTCGGCGAATGTTCCATGTTGTTACTATTCACCAAGGGCTCCATGTGTATCAAGCACTGTGCTAACCGGTTACGTAATTCCCCTCATTGATACACAACAAGCTCATGAGATCCCCGCTATCACAATCATCAAACTTAAGGAAACTGAGGCAGAGGCAGGGGGGGTCCCTCTTCCAGGTCACACACCTTGTGAGGGGCAGAGTCAAGAAATTTTTGGTATTACAATACAATTCAGGGGCACCTGGGTGGCTCAGTCGGTTAAGCGTCTGACTCTTGATCTCAGTTCGGGTCTTGATCTCAGGGTCATGAGTTCAAGCTCTGCATTGGGCTCCATGCTAGGCGTGGAGGCTACTTTAAAAAAATTTTTTTAATTTAAAAAAAGATACAATTAAGATGTAATTTACATACCATACAATTCACCCATGTAAAGTGTAAAATTCAAAGGTGTTGATACATACACATAAAATATACATATATACACATACATACTGGTGTATTTTTTTCTGTTTCTTCGGTAGAATCCTAACTGATACAGTCCAGACTTGTTTTTTGTTTTAAATAATGTTCAATTTTCTAAGTACACATTTGTTTTAAGTGGACAAATATATAATCATGTAAAATAATATAAAGGTAGGGTGTATTTTGTGGTTAAGTAAATTATACTTCAATAAAGCCATTGAAAAATAATATAAAAGTGATAGGTGCTCATTATTTTTAAAAAGGGATCGGGGAAATAGAGAAAAGCATCCCACTGCTCAGAGATCACTGTTATTAACATGGTGGTATATTTTCTTCCAGAGATATGGGTATTGGTACAGAAATTACACACACACACACACACACTTTAATATTGGGATATGTGTACATCATTCATTATCTTGTATCTCCAGTTTCCCATTAACAGTTTTCTGTACCATTAAAAAAAATCTATGAAAAACATTTATTTGTGGCAATGTTGTATTCCATTATATGGAGGGGACAGAAGTCATTTTACCATCCTCTTACTGCTGGCTAGTTCAGCTTCACCCCACTTTGATCAACCGTCTTCATCAAAGTCTTCAGTAATGCCTCTGATCACTGCCTGGGGAGAGATGCTCGGAAGAGCTACAAAGTATCAACAGATGTAAACACTATTAGGGCTCTTGATACACATTGAAATTTGTTTTCCAGAAATTACATACACAATTCACACTTCCCAAGCAGTGTATCAGAGTATATATCTTACCTAAGTGTGATTATATTTTTAAAATATGTGCTAATTTGCTACATGAGAAATGGCATTTTAAGATGTTAACACAGGTTCCTTTGGTATCTGGGGAAGATAAATCTGTTTCATGTGGTTATTAAGCATCTACATTTTGTTTTATGTGAATTGTCTACACATTCCCTTTGTCCAAGTTTCTAGGTAAAGGTTAGTATTTTTCTTATTAATTTGGAAGCAATCATCACAACGTATGGTAATTAACTATCCATCCGCCCTACTTGTTGCGAGACTTTTCTCACTTTGTTATTTGCCTTTCTATTTTTTATGACTTTTTAATATACAAAAGATTTTCATTCTTTTTACGTAAGCTCTGTGTCCAACATGGGGCTTGAACTCATGACCCCAAGATCAAGAGTTTACATGTGCCACCAACTGAGCCAGCCAGATGCCCCAAAATAGCTTAATTTTTTAAATGGAGCTGTATTTCTTATTGTTTAATATGTCCTCATCCAAGTAAGTTGTGTAATTGGTTAATAATATTGTACCAATTTCAATTTCCTGGTTTTGAAAATGCACTATGTTACATAAGAGGCTGTCATCAGGGAGAGCTAGGTGATGGGGGACACAAGGATTCTGGATTCTTTTTGCAACTTCACTTGAGTCCTAAATTACTTCAAAATCAAAGGGTAAAATGTAAAAACAAAAGAAAAGAGAGTCATCATTTAGATTTTCTCTTAATTTTTATGGACTCTTTCCTCCATCAGAAATTTATTTTATGTATAGTGAGAGGCAAAGGCTCTGACTTAATTTTTCTCCAGATGGCTGGCCAGTTGTCCTCGCCTTCCCATTGAACCATCCTTTCTGTATCTGGTAATCTGGGATGCCATCTTTATTATCATACACTGAAGCCTATAGATGATAAGGACTGTTTCTGGTCTTGTGTTTTTCTGATCCTTTTGCCATTTCTTACAACCTTACTGCTCTGTTTTGATTTCTATAGCTTTATAGTATGTTCTAAAATGTGCCATAACAGCTGGTATTTCCCATCGCCCATCACATCATTCTTTTTTTTAAATTATTCTTATGTTTCAACATATTTTGATTTTTTATTCTTCCAGATACAATAAACATGATTAAATATTTCAAAGATTTCTTGTGGGAATCTCATTAAACTTGCAACGTCACTTGAGAAAAGCTGACGTCTATACAATATCAGTTTTCCCACCCAAGACCATCATATGAAGGGACCTCCATTTATTTATCTTTGTGTTTCTCAATAAGGATTTGTAGTTTTCTTCTTATAGGTGTTTTAGATTTCTTGGTAAGTTCCGTCATAGGTATTTCATAACAGATGTTTTAAAATTATATCTTCTAGTTGGTTTTGTGGGTACATAGCTGGTATAGATACAGAGGACTGTGACTACCTTCCACATCCAGTTACTTAATCTCTTCTTAATTCAAGTAGCTTTTCAGTGAATTCTCTTGGATTTCAAGAGGGACAAACAGATCCTCCTGAACCCAGCATAATTTTGTCTCCTTTCCAACAGCAATAATACTCTGGAGCCAAGAGGACCATTTGGTGGATAAACATAAACAAGTGACTTATGATCTGTGAATTTTAATTACTTTGTAAGTAAAAAATGAAAATAATACTAATACATAAAATAATTACCTAGCTTGTTGAGGTGCTACGAGAATCAGATAAAATATTTGATATAAACTCCAATTTCAGAGTCCTTAAGAAATGGTGGTGTCTATCTCTCACCATCTTGCTCCACATCTTACTGTGGTGGCTTACATTTGCAGAACAAGGTTGAATAATAGTAGTAACACACGTCCCTTTTGGATGATTCCTAATTTTCACTGGAAGACTTCTACCGGAAGAGCCTGTTAATCAAGCCATCATGCTCTTACAGCCGTAACATAAACACAACACGAAAATCAGACTCCTCTTTAAGCCAATCACGCTCCCTTAAATTTGAAAGCTAAAAATCCTCCGATAATTTCATGTGTCAACTGTACATCAGTGAAGCTGGGGGTGGGGGGAAGATGTTTTTGAAAAGCTTGCTGGAAGTTTCTATGCTTTGTTTTCTTAAGGAGTCCAGTTCCTTTATGAGTTTCAGTAACTCTGGAATCCAAGTGAGAAAAGACCCAGGAGGTCAGGGTAAAGCTTCGGCAGGGCCTGTCTCCCCGGGGGGCTCAGACAGAAAGAGCACTGGACCTGGAGTCCTCTGACCTGGCTTCAGGCCCTGCGGGGTCCTTGTCCAAAGTCGCATTACCAGCTCTGAGCCCCGCTGCCATCAAGGGTGGAGCCGAATCACCAAGTTCCTGACTGGTGGGGGTATGAGGGGCGGCTGGGATCACTCATATAAGGTCCTGACACAGGGTATGTTGGATGGGAGGGAAATGAGCTCTCTGCTTATTTAAGGGGGGGGGGGGAATTCCTAAAGCCTTCTCCCAATACGTTGTTTATTAAGTGTTCGCTCATCAAATCCTCCTGACAGCTACTATGTTCCTGGCACTGTGCTAGTCTCAGTAATCAGTGGTCAACGTCCGGGCACACAGGGCGGTTAGGGAGACAGACAGCAAATGAGCACAAGTAAATGTGCCTTCCTGCAGGGAGGGCCGGGCATGGGCCGAACCGGGAAGCGTCGGGCTGCCGGCCAGTCGGCCCCTCCTCCGGTCCCCTCGGGTTGCCCGGCACCGCCCAGCACCCGTGGCCATAGGAATGCACTGAGCGGCGCCTGCATTCCAAGCACGCGGTTCTGCTCCCCCCGAGCCTGTTCCAGGACCGCACCGGGCCCTCCCCAGGCAGCCAGAGCCTCTCCCGGCAGCCTGGCCTCAAGGTCTGATAAGGGCCTCCCCACTGCCCCGCCGGGCTGACCCCGGAGCCCCACCCCGGGGGAGGGAGCGTGGTGTCAGACCTGGGCTGCCCAGGCGTGGGGCTGGGGACGCTAGGCCTGGAAAGGCCCGCGGCCTATAGGGAAGGCGCCAAGTGGCCCCAGGGCTTCTGTAATCACAAGGATCCTGTTGCACTGTAGTAGAAAAGTAACAGAAACATTTCAAATACAAAATCCTAAGGTTGGCATTTAGGGCCCAACCAACCTTTCTAATCCAGTGTCCGGGAACTTCCCTGATGGAGCCCTTGTCTCAGGGTCTGTGGCTGATTCCCAGCCCATCACGGAACAGCAGCAGGGGTAGGCAACCTCCCACATTGAGGGGGTTGCTCAGCACCAACCCTGTGCCAGGCACAGTTCCCACATTCATCTCGTTTCCCTGCAGAGCCCGCTGTGGAAGCATCAGTCCTCTTTACAGGGGAGGTGACAAGCTCAGAGTGAGAACCCAGGCTTTGCCCTCCCCACTGCTCCGCTGGTCTACAAGCTGGCTGAGCATCCAAGGCACCCTGAGGGCTATTTAGAACACAGAGTGCTGGGCCCACACCCAGATTTGTGACTCAGTAGTGCTGGGGTGGGGCTGAATAATTTGCATTTATCACACATTCCCAGCTGATGCTGATGCCTTCCATCATTCTGATCCGGGGACCACACTCCGGGAACCTCTGGATCAATATTCAGCATTTAGGCCGACCTTACATTCCCCATAGACCCCTTCCCATGGCCAGGATCTATAAGGAATTGCCTTACTCGTAACGGTATTACAGGGTTACACTCCTGACTGTCCACCTGATGTCCCATCCTCAGAGGGATGCCCCCCCGGAGCTACCTTCAGTCCTCCGTAAGTGCTCCCCCTGAACACCCCAGGACACAAAATTCCTACAGTGGGGGTGTAGCCATCAAGCGATGAGAGCAAATCGTTCATGACTGTTCATGATGAGTTTGCTCCTACGTGATCACGAGGAGAGAGGCCGGTCAGTCAGGGCCAGGAAAGGAGCTAGAAAGCTTGGGGGAAACTGTGAGAAGCTTCCAGAAAGGGGGTGTTCAGGACTAGGGCTGCCGAGCTGAGGGATGGAAGGGGCAGGACAGAGTCTTCTGCACCAGAGCATGCTGGAAAGAGAGTATTGGGGCAGCAGTAGACTCTAGACTCAGACAGGAAGCCACCTGCCATCAGTGCTATAACCAGGGGGTCCCTGGGCGTGGTAAGCAGAGACCTGGGACACAGAGCTGAGGAAATGGAGGGCTTCCCAGAACTCATTTCCATTTTATTCCTCAGCGGGTACATGTGGCTTCTTCGTCAGACTCTAGCTGGCTTGAGCAGAGCGAGAGTATTCTCACTCATGCTGTGCCTTATTAATTAGGCTCTTAAATACTGACCTCACAGACGAGGGCACTTTTTTTTTTAAGATTTTATTTATTTGACACAGAGAGAAGGAACACAAGCAGGGGGAGTGGGAGAGGGAGAAGCAGGCTTCCCACTGAGCAGGGAGCCCGATGTGGGACTCGATCCCAGGACCCCAGGATCATGACCTGAGCCGAAGGCAGACACTTAACGACTGAGCCACCCAGGCGCCCCAGATGAGGGCACTCTTAGTATTAATAGTCACAGCAGCCATTTACTAAGCACCTGTCGTGTACCAGGCACTTTACATGCATGAGCTCGTTCAGTCCTCCAACAACGCTGATGAGGTGAGTGCTGAGATTGTCCCCATTGTACAGGGGGGGGTGAAATGGAGGCTAAGAGAGGTTAAATACTTTGGCAGAGGTCCCAGTGGCTAGGAAATGACAGGCCTATTGCCCCCCCTCTCTCTAAACTGTCGCTTTCCACCCCATCCTCCTGCCCTCATTTCCTGAACACCTGCTCTGGGCAGGGCTCTGGGTGCGACTGCAAGATGAATCATTCAAGTAGTCACCTATTCAACAAGCCTTTTTTTTTTTTTTGAACACTTACTACTTCGTATGGGCTTATGTATTTATAGCATGCCTTATGCCAGAAAACAAACCAAACAGTACAGGTATGTTCATGAGACGAGTGACAACTAGAAAACCGAAGCTGAAAACGTCAGAGGAACCCGGGAATGAAGCAGGCACACAAAGTGCAGGCTTTGAGGTCCTGCATGTTATGGAGACAAGTCCCAGATTGTCCCCTGAGCTTTCTTAGCCACCAAACCCCGATCCCACGCGGTTCAGGGTTCATGAACCAGTTGCAGAGGAGAAACATGACTCTCCTAGGCCCCAAGGCCAGAGAGGCCTTCTCCTGCTGAGCTGGGGAGAAGAGAGGGAACGCAGTAGAATGTAAGGAGCACTGTCCCCAACCATGCACTTCGGGGCAGGTCTTAGGGGCTCCTTCCTGGATGCCCCTCCGTGCTGGCCAAAGTCCCACAGCTTCCGTTCAGAGGGGAGAGGGTGACAACACAGGGCAAGCATGCCTCCCCCAGCTTAATCTGTACGCAGAGTTTATAGGAAACATTTGCGACAAACTGGCAATCTACTAGCTAAATGCAGGCCTCAGGGGAGCTCTGTTTGGCCGGAGAGGTGTATTTAAATGGACTGAATTACAAAGGGATACATGCCCCCCGATGTTTATAGCAAGATTATCAACAAGAACCAAATTATGGAAACAGCCCAAGTGTCCACCAACTGATGAATGGATAAAGAAGCAGTGGTATGTATGTCCACACACACACACACACACACACACACACACACACACACTGGAATATTATTCAGTCGTCAAAAGAAATGAAATCCTGCCATTTGCAATGACATGGATGGAGCTAGAGAGTATTATGCTAAGCAAAAATAAATCAGCCAGAGAAAGACAAATGCCGTATCATTTCACTCCTATGTGGAATTTAAACAAAATAAATAAACAAAGGGAGAAAAAAAGAGAGAGCAACAAACCAAGAAACAGACTCTTAGCTATAGATGATACTGACGGTTCCCAGAGGGGAGGCAGCTGGGGGGGGAGAGGGAAACAGGTGATGCGGATGAAGGAGTGCACGTGTTGTGATGAGCACCGGCCAATGGATGGAAGTGTGGCCTCACCGTAGTGTATGCCTGAAACTAGTATCCAGTTAACTAACTGGAATTTAACTAAAAACTTTAAAAAGTTGTATTGAATTAGTTGTCAAGTTTAAATAGTTAGATTTCACAGAAAAATCCAGATTTGTTATTTAAAAAAGGAGGGGGGATTTGACAACATGGGGCCCACATTCCCAAAGGACAAGGATTGGCTAGTTTTCCAATCCCCGAACCGCCCTCCCCACCCATGGTTCCCTCAAGGCCATTTCTGTTTTTAACTTCCATGCCTGGCTCTGCAAGCCCTGGGGAGCTTACAGCCCCGAGTCGTGGCCCCCAGGTGTGCCTCAGAATCACTGGTAACTTCTTTCCACGGCGGGTCCCAGATGGGCTCCTTGGATTCGGGGTGCGGCTCAGACCGGAATCCTTCTCACAGGTGTTGTGACGCAGGGACTCCCTCCTCATTGGCCTGGGGGGCTGGGGGGCCGTGGGGCGGGGGTATATAGCTGCTCAGCACCGCTGATCCAGGTAAGAGGACGAATGGTGCTTCTTTGAATACAACTTGCAGCAAGGACAGTGGGGCTGGGAGTTCAAGGTTATGCCTGCGAGAGGCACCCTGAGTGCAACTCCTCTGAGTTGCTGGGGAAGTCCTGAGTCAAGTGCTATAAATCACAGAGCTGTTCAACCTTGGCTGCGCATTAGAACCACTTGGGGAAATTTTCAAACCGTGCACCCCAATCCCATGCCCCACTGCCAGACCAATTAGAACCGGTGAGGATGAGAACACAGGTGTCTGCATTTTAAAGCTCCCCAGGTGATCCCAGTGGGCTCCGAGGTGTGAGGAGCAGGACGCAAAACCCAGCACCTTCTCTGAGCCAGATCTGGTATGGACTGTAGAGACACAGAGGTGAGTGAGCAAAGCTCCCAGATGGGGAGCAGACTTTACAGTAAGTGTGGTGAGTACTCTAGGGGAAGACACGCGGGGGCACCTAACCCAGCCTGGGAGACTCAAACCATCTCCCCCCATGCTCTGGAGGAGAGGCCTGGGCTAAGTCTGGGGAGTAAATACCATCCAGCCACATAAAGAAGGGGAAGGAAAATCCCAGCCAAAGCAAGGGTACAGTCCAAGACTCTGAGGCCCGAGTGGAGGGGGAGGAGGTGGAGCTGAAGGTTGTCTGGCACAGCTGGATCAAGGCTGGGGCTGGGGAGCATAAGAGGCCACAGACGCATGAAAGGGCCAAATCGCAAGGCGACTGAACTTGACCCTGAATCTAACAGGCACCTCTGGAGGGTTTAAAGGCAAGGAGTCATATGGCTAAAAAAAACCCAAAAACCCCATGATGAGCTCATGATGAGCTGGAGTTACCAAGGAGGGCTTCCTGGAGGAGGTCAGACTTGAGTTGTGGGGGGTGGGGGGAGGCGTAGAATTTGGAAAGCTGGCAGAGAGGGAGAGATGGGGGCATTTTGATTACAGTTAAAGCTCTTGAAAACCCTTCCCTCCCCCACACCCTTTGAATCACACAGCCTGCCTGTGTTAAAGATGTGTTTGTCTGTTATTTGAAAGCTATGGTTTCTCTTTAAGAGATTCTGGGCCCCATCCTTTGACTGGGAACCAGGAAGGAATGAAGCATGCATCCTCTTGCCCAGAGAGCTAATTATTGAAATGCTGTGGGCCTCACTAGAGCTTATGGCGTCACTGATCTCTATCCCCATAATAGCCCCTCATTTCTAACTGGTCCTTTTTCAGTACGTTTTTATGGGCTGCCCCACAGCCAGCTGGAAGCTTTCTTCCCATAAACTCTCCTTGAGACAAGTAGCCAGGTCTCACGTATTAAAATGAAAATGTCAAAGGGGTTGTTTAAAAAATATAAATATATATTTATACACATAAATACATATATATAACCTGATTTGTGAAGCCTCAGCTCATAAAACCTGTGTCAGAGTTCAATAACATCTGCCCTTTTTTTCTGCAAAGCTGAGGGTCAAGTTAGGATGTGGATAAAAATCACTTGATGGCTTGTTTATCCATTGACTCAACAACACTTACTGGGCATTTACTAGGTGCCAGGCTGTGAACTGGGAACCAAGATGAAAAGATGCCTCAGGCATGATTGCTCCATCCCCACAGCCCTCTAGGGCTCAAAATATTTTACAGAATGTTTACACATGCAAGTTCGTGAGCTGTTAGTGCTGTTATTCTCCCCATTTTTCAGAGGTGGAAATCGAGCCTCTTGAAGGTTAGATAACTTGCCCAGCATCATGATGCTAGTCAGTGGTAGAACTTACTCTTAGGTCATCCAAGTTCACATCTAAGTTCTGTCTACTCTACCTTGCTGATTTTTAAGCAACACCATCTAACTGTTACTGGCTTACGTAAGACGATAGCTCCAAGTTTAGCTGTTACTTGGGATCTGCCCAGTATCTATCCCCACCTAGAACGCTGGTTCCCTTTTGGGGGGGGGGAATTCCCCATTGTAAGGAAGGAAAAAAACTAGCCTTCATTTCCCATGGCCACCATGACTATGAAAGCATCATCTCCTGCCTGGATAGAGAATGGGCATGTGTGAAATACAGCCTCAGCCAATCAGGGACTTGTTCCTTAAGCTGACTCTTGGGTGAGGGGACCGTCGCAGCTAAAATCAACTCTCAGTAGAGGCCCCTGGATCAGACTATGTCTGCAGCGTTCCATTGGCTGGGGTTTCCCTGACTCCCTTGGCTCTGCCCTTTGTTCAAGCCTGTTCCCCAGCCTCTTGTTGGTTCTGTGAGCCCTCACCGTCTTCCCACAAGTCCCTCCTTGCTGAAGATGACCAGAGACGGTCCTGGTGACTTGTAACCAAGAATCCCGACTGATACAAGGCCATAGGTCCTCATCCTGTTTGCCGAGCTAGCAGGAAATAGCCACCTTTCATGGTGCTGTGGGCACTGACCCAGGAGATTCTTACCAGGAAAACCATTTTTGAAATGAAAATGTTGACACAGCCTCTGTTGCCAACGCCACAGAAATATCCCAGCCGACAGACCCAGCTGCTGCATCCTGAACAGCCAGGCATAATGTCCTGTTCTGTCTCACCACACTGTTCCAGGCCTTCCAGTGGCCACCAAGTTTGATCTTCTACAACCCCATTCCTGTCTAGGTCCTTCTGGCCCCTTCCCCATCCTGAGTGTGGAGAAGCAGGCTGAAGAAAACCCCAAGGGGGCGCCTGGGTGGCTCAGTCATTAAGCGTCTGCCTTCGGCTCAGGTCATGATCCCAGGGTCCTGGGATCGAGCCCCGCATCGGGCTCCCTGCTCGGCGGGAAGCCTGCTTCTCCTTCTCCCACTCCCCCTGCTTGTGTTCCTGCTCTCGCTATCTCTCTCTCTGTCAAATAAATAAATAAAATCTTAAAAAAAAAAAGAAAACCCCAAGGGTATGGTCTGCAGAAGGAGGGATGGGCTGGGGGATACAGACAGAGTGCGGGAGGGTAAGGAATGGGGGAGAGACCTGCATATGTATCATCAGGTGCTCAGGAGATGAGCCCGTCAGGGCCTGATCAGTAATCTGTAATCATATATATATATATATATATATATATATCATATATATCACACACTATATATACATATATATCATTCATTCATTCACTCATTCATTTAGAGATAGCTTTATTTTAAGAAATTGGCTCTCAGGGTTGTGGGACTGCCACGCCTAAAGCCCATGGGCGAGGCTGACGACAGTCAGGAGTCACTGCCACAGTCCTGAGAAAGCGTTTCTTCCTCCCCGGAAAACCCCAGGTTTTGCTCTTAAGGCCTCTAACTGATCAGATAAGGCCCAGCCACGGTACCAGGGGTAATCTTCACTTAGATCAACTCACTGCAGATGGTAACCACATCTACCGCACACCTTCACAGCCACACCTAAATCAGTGTTGGATCAGGTACCTGCGCGCTACGGCCCAGCCAAATGGATGCATAAAATTAACCATCGCAGAAGGGCCATCCCAGAGGGCTGCTTCCTGGTGAGCCCCATAAGCTCCTCCTTCCCGGGTGCCCACTGCTCCGGACCCCCTCTCAGTCTCTCTTCTAACCAACGCCCCTCCCCCCCATGCCCTGGGCCTGTCCAAGCCTCCCAGGTGAGATCCAGACACTAACGATCTGAGCCACATCTGGAATGAAGAGCTCTTGAGCTCACAGCCTCCTACCCAGGGCGTCTCCCACACAAGCCAGGTGGCCTCCACGCAGTTCTGGCTCAGATGTTTCCTCTCCTCCGTGACGGGAGGCCTATGGGATTTTGCGTTATAATCTTGGAAAAAGCTGCTATAAGATGCAGAGATGAGTGGTCCTAGCTAAACTTCTTGGAACTATTGTCCCACTTTAGGTCCAAAGATCAGGGAGTAGGACAGACCAAAGACAGAGACCAGACTTGAGAGTTTTCTTCTGAGGGCAGCAAAACACTGAGGATTATCTTGAAATAGCTGTAGAATTCTGGTGGCGGGATCCAGGCTCTCCAAGCTGAATGGTCATATAGGTGTTCCCCCCATCCAGGCAGAGACTCCCTCTGAAATTCATGAGAATGTCACGTATCACAGAACACTCCACCAGAAGGGTTTTTAAACAAGTTCTGGCAATAGAGAAACCTGAGAGGACTGCTGGAGATCCAACAAAAGCAACGTGACGTAAATCTCTGGGCAAGGAGAAAGAAGCTTCCATCACAGGATGGCTCATCTGATTTACCGCTTGACCTTGAACAAATCTTTCCTGGATGACCTTGAGCAAGCCTTACCTGCTCTTCAGATACCAGCTACAAATGAGGAGTGGGTGACCTGACTTGGAAGGTCTTCTCCAGTTGTTCTGGCTTCCTGCTCCCCAAGGCTGGTATCTAACATGTTCTAGCTATGTGGCCTTGGGCACATCACTTAACCTCAACCTCAGATTCATCACCTGCAAAACAGGGGACTCATAATCCCCGCCTTGTTCATCTTGTATAGTGACTTTGGGGATGGAGTGAGAGACGTGAGGGTCCCCTGGGTAAACTACAAAGCACTATTCACATATAAACTATTATCATAAGATGAAATATTGTGCAATGTATCTAGGGTGTCTTAAACTGCACAAGCCCCTACGAGAGACCCAATAGCAATGTTCAAAGGGGACAAAGGGCATGGGGGTTAAAGGCTCTGGAGTCAGACTACCTGGGTTCATGGCTCACCTCTGCCAAGTTTACTGTTTCTTCATGAGTGAAATGGAGTAATAATAGCTCGTGTGAAACCCAGGGTGATGCCTGGCATGTGGCATGTGTTCCATCCACCTTGGTGATCATCATGAATATCCTACCATAAAGCAAAGGAGGCAGAGTGGCTTGAAAGATGTCTGTAACCCTCTCTGGAAGCATCTACCATAGAATGGCATAGATGGACTAAATACCCAGTGCCCTTGCTTTGGGCATGAATCCTGTGTGTCTGTTGTCTGTCTAGCTATCTATCAATTCTATATTTTATAATCACGCTATCTGTATCATATCAATCCAAGTTCTGATTGCATGTAATATGTGAACCTAATTCATACGAGAGAGAAGACAAAATAACTATCCTATAATAAAAGCGGTGTTTGGTAGTCAAATCTTGATACAAGAGCCTTTGTGGAGAAAGACTAGGAACTACTCGTTCTAAATGTTATGCTTTGACCAGTGAGTAAGTCCGAAGCCCAAATTCGGAAGTGACTTACTTGAGGCCACCCGGAGAGGGAGAAACCAAGCTTACATTCAGTTCACAGAATGACATAATGTTGTCAGAGGGGCCTTAGAGAACCCCGGTATTTGCTCAAGGCCACCACTCCTTGTCTTGACCCCTCTCTTAATGCACGATCACAATAACCTGTTGATGGGTCCGTGCCTCCAGGCCCACCCACCAGCTCCGTCCTGTCCAGGTGTTTCTTGAGGCCAGAGGCTGTGTCTTTCTCTCTATGACATATCTCCCTCTGCCATCACCCCCTCTTCCTCACATAGCGCCCGCCCGCAGCACGTTTCCCTAAAAGGCTCCTGAATGTGGAAATGTGAGTAAAGCGCCACTTTAACAGATGGGGAGACTACATTTCAGAGGCGGGAAGGGACCCACCTAGGGTCCCGCAGCAAGGCTCGGGGGGGAGGGCCTGTCGTAAGATCTCCTGTGTCTCAGTGAAGTCTTCTTTCCTCCCCTCCTGGGCTGGAAGAGGGGGCAGACATTTGCCTTCTCTCATTTCCCCCAAAAGCCACAGGTTAAAGTGTTTATGGCTTGGCAGCTAACCAAGACCACAAGTACTTCAATAGGTCAGAGTCTGACCTTGTCAAATGTCGTTGTCGTTGTTTTTCGTGTTTAAATGGTGTTAACAATCCTGCTTTCTACTATAATTTGAAAACTCTCGGCACCTCCATGCCAGGGACATTATAAACTGACCCCCAAATTCAGGCAATGAAACACAGACCCACCTAGCTGGCCACCTGGCTTCAAGGGTAAAAGTAACTTTACCATAGCTATTTCCCAAAATTATAACAATAATTATTTGTATCTGTGAAAAGCATTTCTTCTTTGTAGAGCACTCGGAAAATATTTCCGAAACAAAATTATGCTCTCTCAAAATAAGTTAGTGCTGTACTTTGAAAGCAGGTGGATTTATGGTGTAAGAAATACCTATACCTCAATAAAGCTTAAAAGACCGTGAAAATCACAAGTGACTTTCATCTTCTTCCTGTGCTTTTCCCTATTTTCCAAGTTGTCCTTCATCGGAAGAAAAAACTAGAATAGTGCAGTGCACGGAGAAGGATGAATTACCTCAAGGAGGGTGACCTCCCCTGGAGGTTCTGTGGCGTTTCGTAGTCTCCCGTGACGGGCAGGTGCTGAGACACAGCTGAGGGGAAGGGGACCGCTCCTCCCTCCCTATCGTGTGTGACCCTGGACAAATCACGTCACCTGGCCTCCATTCTCTCCCCTGCAACCGGATCTGGAGGCTGCCTTGCCCAGCTCCCCAAGCTCTGGCAGGCCTCCGCGACAGATGTGTTAGGACACCGTAACCGTGATGGCCCCACATACGTGACAGGTCGTGCTATTACCAACCTCCTCTGCCGCACTCTTGTCAAGGTCTCTACCAAATATTTCAGGGGTGCCTGGCTGGCTAGTCGGAAGAGTCTGCGGTGATCTTGGGGTCCTGAGTTTGAGTCCCATGTTGGGTGTAGACTACTAAAAACAAATAGATGAAATTTCCAAATATTTTAAACATACAGAAAATAGAGAAAAAGTTTCAGGCTTGAGAAGGAAAAGGATTGCAGAGAACAGCTATGGACTGGCCACCCAGCTCTGTCAAATCTTGACCCTCTGCCATCTTTGCTTCAGATATTTTTAATTTCCTAAGAAATAAATCACCACAGATAGAATTAAATCCCGTGTGTCTCTTTCTGATCTCATTCCCAACTCTCCCAGAGGTAACTGCTAGTGTAAATTCAGTGACTTTGATTTCCTGCACACATTTTAGCACTCTCTGTACCTGACTGTGTCCATATATATATATTGTCCATATATATATGTATATATATATTTCACAGTTTTGGGTGTTTTTAAAAACCTTTTTATATCACACTGTACCTATTCCACAACTTGATGCTGGTTTTTTTTCTTCTAGAAAATATCTGTGTTGAAGCTTATAGTCTTGGTTTATTTTTACACCCCATATATCATTTCATTGTATGAACAGATCATGATTTATCTATCTGGACGGCTGTGGATGGACAATTAATTAAGAGCTAAGTTTTCAGCATTACAGGCAGAGTGAGTGGAGTAGGGTCACTGCGTGGCAGATATGGGCATCTTGGACTTTATTAGAGGTTGTCAACACTTGTCCAATGTAGCTGGAGCCACTTACATCCCCATCAGTGGTGTATGAGGGTTCCACCCATGCCACGTGCTTAACACCCCACCACTCGCCCCACGACAACAGACTTCTCACTCTGCCTGTCTGATGGATATGAAATGGTGTAGCCTGGCTCTTTTCATTTGCATGTCTCACATGACCAGTGAGGCTGAACTTCTTTTCATATTTTTGACAATTTAGATTTCCTCTTTTGTGAATTGCCCATTGATATCCTTAACTGTTTGTTTTTATTTTTTTAGCAACTGGATTGTCTTTGTCTTGTTTGTCCCCACTTTCAAGCCACTCCTGCCAGATCCCAAAGCAAATTCAGATCATGGCACTTCCCACAGCTCTCTCTAGAAGATGCACGGCTTAGCTTGTCACCTTGCTCAGTGGCCCTGGTTTGCCTGTGGGCTGCAAATCGAGCTCAGCCCCAAAGTCAGCTCACCTTCTCTTCCAACCTCACCTTCCATTGCTTCCCTCCACACTCCTAATTCCAGCCCCATAAACACAGCCTGCTCTGTCCCAGGCTTCCTGCACATACCATTCCCTCCACCTGGAAGGCTCACCTCCCTATTTCCAGATTCTACCTACGTGCCACCTTTCCCATGGTATTTATACACTGTTCTCAATTCAAAGTTAGAGCTGCCTGTAAACAGTCACTGGTGAAGCTCTCTACCTTTCTGGTGGCATTTCTCACTTCCTAGTGTGTAGGGCTTTAACAACTCACTTTGCATACCTTTTTTTCCTTTACAAAAGTATCTGCTCCTTCATTATGCTATTTTAATCTTCATTCATAATCTGATTTTAACCTCATCTATGCAACTGCCTGTGAAATGGGGTAGTGTTCATAAGTCCTTTGAACAGATGAGGAAACGGGGCCTAAAGGGGGACCAGCTCACCCAAGATCCCATAGGGACCCCAAGGCAGAGCTGGACTGGAAGCCAGGACTCTCCCAGTCCCACGGTCTAGATCACTGCACCAGGCCCCCCGTATGTGTGTGTGTTGTCGCTGCTTGTGCCCACACCTGATTCCCCCTTGAGACGACGGGCCTCCTAGCTCCCACTCTAGTCCCCACCCCCCAAGGGTGCCCTCAATGAGTAAGTAATTGCTTGAAACTACAACAATCACAACACACCCACTGGGTGTCAGGGGCTGTGCATATATTAACTCTAATCTTCACAGCAACTCTATTCAGATAAGGAAACTCAGGGTCCCACAGCCAGTAATCTGTGGAGCTGGCCTTTCAGACCCAGAGGTAAGCCCTTCCTCCCATCGGCTCCGCCCCTCGCATCCTAAAGGCAGAACCAGCCAGCTGGGAGATCATACCCCCCGGCTGGGAGGCAAAGGGCCAAGAGTGGGCAACTTGACAGTGAGCAAGGAAGGCTGGGATGGGGATGTCCACTGACCACACCCATGATGCACACACTGTCCAGCCTCGCGGGGGTGTCTGCAGAATGGGATGGTAGCAGGTCAGGGGAGGGCTGAGGGACGGGGTGGGCGGTTGTTTGCAAGTGTTCTCCACCCCACCCCCACAGAGAGTGAGTCTGGATAGGGACAAGTCTGCCCTTTCTCCCCTAGGAAAGGACGCCATCTGACTGGGGCCATGTCCGTTGCTTCCGTCAGCTATTCCTAGGACCCTGCATGTTGTCTTTCACCGTGTGCCGATTATTTATACGTTGTGTTTGTGTATGTGGCATGTATTTGCGATTGTATCTTTGTGTTGTGTTTGTGTGCGATATGTCGTTGGTGTACTTTCCCTCCTGTGTCTGTGTTGTTACTGAGTTGTGGGTCTATGCCTGTTGCTCGTCTACCTTTCGCGTATGTTCTGTTGTGTGTCTATGCTGTGCAAACTGTGTCTCCGCTTGTGTGTATCTATGCCTATACTCTGTAAATGTCTCTGTTGTGTGTCGTGGGTTGGGACCTTGGGTCCGTGCTGGGTGCGCTGTGTACGTTTCCACCTTCGGCTGGTGCCGTGTCGCTGTGCCGCCGTCCAGGCGGCGAGCGCGGGCGGCCGTGTGTGTACTCATGAGTCCCGTCCGCCGCCCGGGCTCGGCGGCTCGGCGGCTCGGCGGCTCGGCGGCTCGGCGGGCAGTCAGTGCGCGGCCGCAGCTCCCCGCCGCGCGTCTGGGCCAGCGGGAGGTCTGCGCCCCAGCCTACTGTGTTTCCTCCGGCGGCGCGGGGCGGTGCTTCCGCGTGTGCCCGCGGCGTGGCCGGGTCGCGGCGGGCTCCGCGTCCCCGTGCTGTCGCGCCGCGTGCCTGCGCGCGGGGCGGCGGGG